>NC_056627.2:242667420-242749920 GCF_002870075.4 Lactuca sativa
TAGCTATTTATAGTCATCATTTAATTGATTGTTTGTGAGTAATGTATAAAATAATCACAATATAATATTAAACATGTCAGTATAAGTTATGAATAATAATAATAAAAGAAATAACACATGATTATAACTATTTTATGGCCACCGTTTAATTAATTTTGGGTGAGTAATGTACACAATCATCACAATATAATATTAAACATGTTAGTACAAGTTATCAATTGTCATAATAAAAGAAATAACACATAAGTATCACTATATTATGGTTACTGTTTAATTGTTTGTGAGTAAGTAAATATACACAATAGTCATGTAAACTAAATTAAAAGTAACTATAAGTGTATTATTAATAACAGTTATAAGCATAAGATTGATAAATGTTCAAAAACTCTCTACCATATAATAACGAGTTTGACTTATAACAACATGTTTTCATGAGGTATACTCATCACAATTTAATGACATCATAACTTATCATCGATGACACGACGTTTACTTACACATTGAATTAAAAAAAACGACATAAAATATCTATAATCATGGGTTTTTGCTTGGACGAAACCCAATTTTGTACTAATGTGTGTCATATATATATATATATATATATATATATATATATATATATATATATATATATATATATATAGTTATATATATAGTTACAAGGGGAGTTGGTGCTCTGAATGCTAGAATATATGGTTGGCAATAAGAACGGTTAGTTAGATATGTATGTTTGAACTATATGAATGATTGCGGAAACAATTTGAGAAACCGAGTTCCATATAGATGTATATTTAACATGATATCCAACATACATTTTTGCAACAACAAAAATTTCCCAACACATTCTAAAAACCCTCTTAGGATCAGGAATTGTTGACGGTTCTTCAATATGGGGACTGGGGAGCTGGTTGATTGGGTCACATTGATGTGTTGGAATCATCATTTGAAGACAAATTTTATATATATATATATATATATATATATATATATATATATATATATATATAGATAGATAGATAGATAGATAGATAGATAGAGAGAGAGAGAGAGAGAGAGAGAGAGACAGAGCTAGGTTAAATATTTCTAACAACTATTGTGTGCCTCTTGGGACCAATCAAAATTCAGGAAATGTTAAATAATTAATAAATTGTTTTGGGGGTATAATAGTAATCTTTACTTATTTAATTTTGGTAATTATTGAAAACATTTAATCACCCTTTTAAATAAGGTAATTATTGAAAGCATTTACTTATTTAATATAGATAATACAAATTCTTTAAGAATATTTTCTTATGATTAGTTATTCCATAAACATGATGATTTAATTTGATTATGATTAGTTATTTCAAAATCTTGATAATACAAATTCTTTAAGAATATTTGCTTATGATTTAATTTGATTGTGATTATTTATTTCATACTCTTGAGAATACAAAACCATTTTTTCAGAATTTATTTATATAAATCCATTCTTTCAGAATGTTTGTATTTTAACAGAATATTGTCTCTATAGTTTATGTATTCTGCCAAAATTTATAAAACAAATCTTATCAATAATATTATTTTAGAACGAGTTAGTGTTTTTGTTAGATTTTAATGGTTTTTTTAGGTTTTGAATAGTTTGTCATTCATATGGAAAAGAAAGAAAATATGGAGAACAAGAGTGTCTTATAGTAGAATGTATTCCGAATGTATAAAATGAATCTTAGCAACATTATTCTTTCAGAATGAATTAGTGTTTTTTGTTGAATTTTGATGTTTTTGTTGCATTTGTGATAGAAATGGCTTGAAGACCTTATGGAAATGACGCGAAGAATGAGTCAAAGATTTATCATACTCACAGTTTAAGAATGTCATTGTTTTTTTAAGAATTACATTTGTTATTCTTTTAGAATGTTGTTATTATTCAAAAATGTTCTTTTTGTATCACAATCATAGAATATAATTATTTGATATATTATTAGTTCAAGAATCGATTTTTATATTGTTTAATAATGTACTCATTCATATTTTCTTCTTATTTATGTATTCTTAAAAGATGTCATAGACTGTTATTCTAACAGAATCGCATTCTGACAGAATAAAATAAGTTATAATCGGTTATGATTACAAATTAAATTAGAATAGAAATAGAATTAATTTTTTTTTAAAAAAAATCAAAATTATCCCTTTAAATTCGAAAATTTCATTTTTTAAATATAATTAATTGTCTAAAATACCCTTTTAATTAAATTTGAGTGATATTGCTATTCCGATGTAATATCATAGACCCTCAAAATTATAGTCATTCATTATTTTAATCTATTGGTCCAGAATTCTCGTTACATGCACACAATAGTTATCTAAAACAAAATAACTTAACCCTATATATATATATATATATATATATATATATATATATATATAGAGAGAGAGAGAGAGAGAGAGAGAGAGTAAATTACTGAAATCGTCCCTATGGTTTGGTAAAAATTACATGTTTCGTCCCTAACATTTTTTTTTGCTCTTGGATCGTCCCTGTGGTTTGATTTTGTTGCGTTTTTCGTCCCTATGGTTTGGTCAAAATTGCATATTTGGTCCCTAACATTATGTACGTAAGGGACAAAAAACTCAACAAAATCAAACCACAGGGAAGATCCGAGTGCAAAAAAAAGTTAGGGACCAAACATGCAATTTTGACCAAACCATAGGGACGATTTCCGTAATTTACTCATATATATATATGTATATATATATATATATATATATATATATATATATATATATATATATATATATATAGGTTCATTTGAGACCACCTATATTTTGTGAGACATGAGGACCAAATCTTAGCCTTTGATCAAAACTGATCTTGTGGCTCATAAAAAATAACGTGATTAACCCTAATTAATCTAATTGATTAGTTAATAAGGGGTAGATTAGTCATTAGGTTAAATTTTAGATGATCAGACCTGATTTAATGTTAGCGTTATCTTCATGTCATCAAGAAATCATCAGCTTCGATTCTTCTACAAAGATATTCAGAGGATCAACATTCATTGTTCTTCAATTCACTCTGATCAATCTTCTATCTCCTTAAATCTTCTATTCTTTCAACCAATAATCAATTTGATTTGGACATTGATCGAACAATGCTAAATAATAGCTATTAAAGTTGCGATTTTTGTGTTTTTTGAGTTCATGTTCTTCATTCTTCTACATCTGCAATTGATAATCTGAGTGATTGAGTTTTATTTTCATCTATCGACACCAATAATTCATTACAAGATTTTTATCAATTTTAGCTCTGTGATCATCAATTTCATCCAAGGTAGAGGTTTAAGTGCTCAATCAATTTCTACTTATCTTCATCTTCAACAATCGCTAACGATCTTTCAAACTATGATTTTTACTCTACATCACGATTTCATCAATTGATCAAGGTTTGAGTTTTCTTCTCTGTGTTTTCATTGCTTTCATTGTTACTTGCATATAACATGTTCAATTGTTAACCTTGTAACATGAACTGATTCACTCATCAAGCTACTAGTCATTTCTCCAATTAATATATGTATAATTCATGATTTCAGCAATCAAACATCATATTGATTGATTGAAATCAATTATTGTTCTTGAGAAAATTCTCTTAAACTATACATGCGTTCTACCTATTTGATAAAAGTCCTAAATGAATAAAGATTCTGATGTATCACCCCTCATTTCCATAAATAAAGTCCTATTTAAGAACGAGTATACTTTCAAAATATGAGTTAGAATTGGAGTAAAATAATTCAATATTGACTAATCTTATTAAATTTACCTTAGTTTTGTTAAAATATGTCATTTTCTTTAAACACAGATGGTTAGAGATGTATTTTACCACACTTTTGTTTCAATATGCTCTTGTTAACCTGTAGGAAATAGGTTGTACTAAAAAAATATTAGATGCTATTAAATAAATTATTGTTCTTCTAAAGCTAGTATATGTTAACAATGAGTTATTTTATGATTAATTTCATAAGAATGTATATTGTTATGATTATATCCATTGGATACATACCATCAGTGATATGTTATTACATGATGTGATTCTCTAGTAGTGTATATTATTCTGATTAGACTAACTTAATTCTATCATTGAAATGTTATGAATATAATTTTGTAAATCTTAATCCATCTGAACTTTGAATCACTTGTAAAAACATAATATTTATTTTAATCCATATTTATTTTAAAAATTCATTCGTTTTTGTTGAAGAGAAATTTAGTTAATGAAGCCCAGCTCGAAAGGAACTTGAATGTTTTAAATTAGAAGTTCTTACGACATATGTTGAGATTAAAGAACATGTAATATCTTAGTGAAAGGTTCAGGTTAGTCATAGTCCTCCTTGTCAGTTGCATGTTAAGTAAAAGATGCATTGACTAGTTTTTCATGAAGTAGAACAGGTTCAGGTTAGTCATAATCCTCCTTCTCATGTAATTTTTTACTCTATTCATTAAAACCCGACTAAATCTATAATGTTGACATTATACCATATGTTAAATATATCTTATAGTATTAACCATAACTAGAATATTATGCTACAAACTAGAACATTACACCACTAAGTAGAATTTATGACTTTGTTTCAATAATAATTGACATTGTTGCTGTGTTTAATGTTATATATTTGTCTTTTATCTTGTTTTCTATAGAAGCCAACTCTTTAATACAATGAAATGGTTTTTTTTATTTCAAACAAAAAAGATTGAAGATGGTTTTTTAGCATAAATTTGTTTAAATATATATAGCACTACATATTTTCATAATTAGAACAATACTATGTTTAGTGTTTTATGTTAAGTATTGGTGATTCAAATATTCTCTATAATGAGGTAAATAAATCGGACACCCAAGGTAATTTTGTTACCAATATAAATCATTCTTATAGAATATTGATCATAGATTTATTAATTCTAGTTATCAACATCGTGTTGCTGATTAGTTCATGTTACCGCATATTTTCTTATAGAATATTGAACATACATTTATGATTAAAGTCATATAAATGCACATTATTTTTATTATATGTTAATGTGGTGATATATTATTTTTTTTGTAGTTCTAAGTGACATATTTGCAGCACAATATGGCTCTTGCAAACAAATCATTTGACCTGATTGTTATTTCTTTTGGATTCCAGAAGTTGAAAGGAACTTGAATGTTTGAAGGTAGACTTTTTCAACTATAAGTATCGAGATTAATGGATATGTAATAGATTTTATATGTCACAAACATGTAATAGATTTTTTATGGTTTTTGGTGCATTGTTATATGACTATAACTTGATAAGACTTTTTGAGATTCATATTCATCCTTTTGTCTAACAAGGTAACCAGATGATGTAGATTTATGATACTATCTTGAAATGTTGTTTTCAAATTATCAATGGTTTTCTAATCATTGAGATTCTTTGTTTTAGTTTCATCGATTTTTGGCTTTTGATTTTTCCATTTATTCAATTCATGTACATAAACAAAGTTAATATTGATACTCAAGATCGAACAATATTATGAAAAATATGTCTTTATAAACAACACATTAATAATTAAACTAACAACACTCTTGTAACATTAACTCTTAATTCTATAATATTACATATTCTAGAATTATAATATGACACATAATTTTAGAATATGACACATTACCTCAGTATTAATAAAGTGCTATCACAATACTTTACAAAGAGGTTCAAAACAAATTGTTTCCAAAGAAAAGCAAAATGTATAAAATCATATATTATATATTATTTAACAAAATGTTCGAATACATAACACAAATTGAATATCAACATTTAAAGATCTTATATACTAAAATTACATCTATATTGTCATATATACTTGTTTCGTATTCTGTTGATCCCTATTCGATCAGTTGATGATTTATCAGACGAGGTACCATGAACTAAGACTTTTCTTTCCTTGTCTATTTTAATAATAAACATTGTTGTACATTCTTTCCTTTAGGACAAAAACTCATTTTGCCTTAAATTTGGTTATTTCTTCATTTCCCTGCATCAAAAAATAAAACATGCTTTTGTTAAAACAATAAAACTATGATATAAAGAAGAAATTTATTCTCAAACAAATCGATTATGTTCCAAATGTAACGCCCCGTCTCTGGTATGTTGCTTCCATGATATTTGTTTAAGAGGTTTTCTTGAGGGACTCGGCGAGTCTATAGCCCGACTCGCCGAGTAGGGACAGGATTTCGAGCACGTGTTAGTCGGCGACTCGGCGAGTCCATATTCGGGACTCGGCGAGTCTGCCTGCCTGGAAGAAACCCTAAATCCCCGGGTTGCACCCTATTTAAACAACCTTATGAGCCCCAATCTCGCCTCCTTCACCCCTAGAGAGCTGTGAGAAAACCCTAATCCATCCCTTATTGTTTTAAGTGCTTTTTTGTGTGGATTTTGAAGGCTTGAAGAAGAAGAAGAAGAAGAAGAAGAAGAAGAAGAAAGGAGCAAAGAGAAGAGGTGTAGAGCAAAGATCCAAGGGCAAAATCAGAGTTCATTGAGGTATTTCCCTGGATTCCTTCTGTTTTATGCTTTATACCTCCATTAGAACTCTTCTAGGACTAGTTTGATGCTTTTCTCAAGCCTTATGATTGTATGGATGCCCTAATAGGTCGACATATCCTTAGATATATTCATTTAGGAGTTGTAGAGCCCGGATCTATTGCCTTTTTGAAGATACTTTGCATGAAAACCCTAGATCTAGCCTTTATTATGCTTTTTGAGCCATTTTATCTTCATGGATGTATATGGACACGTAAAGATAGAATCTTTACGTGCTAATCGAGTTAAGGGAGCCCAGATCTATAAGTTTTATACACTGGATTCAAGCAGAATCGAGTTTAGAGTTGCTGCATGCAAGCGACTCGGCGAGTCGGAAGAACGACTCGGCGAGTCGAGTCGCGAGTCCCCGATTTTCCCTTTTTGAGTGATGCCGAGTGGGGACCAGTGAGTAGTAGAGTGGACTCAGTGAGTTGGAGGTTAGACTCAGTAATGGAGGAACTCGGCGAGTTGTTCATACAACTCGGCGAGTCCAAGGCAATCTTCTTAGCTCGAAGAACAACTCGTCGAGTTGTTCATACGACTCGACGAGTCGGATGCAGATTGCCTGAGTTTTAGATTCGAAAGGGAACTCGTCGAGTTGATGCCATACTCGACGAGTAGCAGCGAGTAGGGTTGAGAAGTGAGAATAGGGACTCGGCGAGTTGGCGGCCCAACTCGGCGAGTCAGGTCAACTGTAGGTTGACTTTGACCAGGAGAGTTGACTTTGACCAAGGGTAAAAGAGTCATTTTACCCCAGTGCAGTGATTAGTATTTGATTGAGTGTGTTATGGATTTGTAACCGGGGAGACACCGGAGCAGCAACAGTTAGCTTCCAGAGCCATACACACAGTAACCAGTTCACGAGGTGAGTTTCCTTCCAGTAGGAACGGGTCTAAGGCCACAATGCCGGCCCGTTCAGTTAGCAGTAGTTTCTGGACTTCGGTCCAATGCAGTAGTTAGCATGTTTGACGCCTCCGTGGCTCAGACAGGATGTATGTGTTTATGCTAGTTGATATGTGATGCTATGCTGTGTTCAGTTAGTCAGCTTCGGACTTCGGTCCGATGTAGGGGACAAGGTCCCAGTTAGTCAGCTTCGGACTTCAGTTCGATGTAGGGGACAAGGTCCCAGTCAGTCAGCTTCGGACTTCGGTCCGATGGAGGGGGAAAGGCCCCAGTATGTGCTTTATATGTTATTGCATGGTATGTGGTAATTTGGGGGAGCTCACTAAGCTTCGTGCTTACAGTTTCAGTTTTGGTTTCAGGTACTTCCGCAAGCAAATGGAAGAGCTCGGGATGATGGCATCGCACACACCACAATTTAGTTTTGTCCTGGGAGTTGATTCAGCTTTTGATATGTTTGGATACATTTGTGATACATCTTTTTCACAGTATTTTATTATGGTTTTTATTATGTGATACTCAGATTTATGGTTTTTGGTTATATTAAAAATGAAATTTTTGGGTAGTATTTTTGGGTCGTTTCAAGTTGGTATCAGAGTCTTGGTTTGAGGGATTCAGATACACTTCTGGGTGTATCTGAACTCAAACTAAGGGGAAATAAAAGTTTTTTTTAAAAGGAAAATGTTTTCTAAAGAATTTTGAAAGCACTTAGAAAGAAAGGAATTTTTAAACGAGATAAGGGTGTGGTGCATGCGATCAGCCGAGCTCAAGTAAGTACTCCCAAATTACCCATACAAGTTTATTTGTTCAGTTCCAGTTTCAGTAGAACAGCATGCTAGTACAGGACTAAGGATCTAGGAGGATGCCTTATGTGCCTGCTATATGTGTTTCAGCTTTATGAGAATTGCATGCTAGTATTGCGTAGACAGCAGTAGGATAGCCTGTTTAGGTTATGCCTGATAGTATGAGTTTAGCATTGTATGCTAGTACAGTTTCCTCGTTATGGGGATAGGATTGCTTGAGTAGTTTCTTGTGTCCGAATGCTGCTTGCTTTGTGCTTTGTGGGACTCCGAGTGATGGGAGTTAGCCATCAGGTGAACACGTCACATCACATGTGATTAGGGTTGAATAATCTCAGAGTGTTGGATTTGCTCCTATTGCGTAGCTCTCGTTTGAGTCCAACCGTTGTAGGGACGAGCTCTTTACTCGAAGGATTATCTGAGCCTCATCACATGTGATGGTATTCAGGTGATGACTAATTAGCATTATAAGGAGGCCTTCAGCAGCTGAGGACTGGTTGAGAGGAGTCAGAGATTTCCCTAGGGCAAGCCTAGGATGAGAGTAGCAGAGATCAGTAGTAGTAGAAGTGACCTGGCGAAGTCAAGGCAGTTCTTGAGGAAAGTACGGATAGATGTGGAAGGTAGTATGGGCCCGTACTACTGAAAGCAGAGGATCCGTACTCGATTCGGGAAAGGCTGAGACAAGACTGGGAACCTGGCAGTGCATGTGTTTGGTCTCGCAGTAGTGATAAGTATTCTGATAGCGATTGTGTTATATTTTCAGCATGGTGACGTTGCGAGAGATACCAGTGGGTAGTTCAGGTGCCGGAAAGGGATCTGGCTCTGACACTGAAGTCAGACAGATTGATGATTGGACGAGAAGGTTTATTTCAGCAGAAATTATGCGCAACATCATTGATCAGACTCCAGTGATTTTCGGTTCGGTTAGAGAGGCCAGTGTGGAGCTCATGGACAGTCATCTTGAGGCCTTTAAGGCCGGGATAGTTGGAGGACAGATTGGTGCATCATGTTTTCAGGAGGGACAGTTACAAGATTGGGTTGCCGCAGAGGTTTCGCAGGCTCTCCAGGAAGAGTTACCAAACACCATTGGGCGCATCACCGATAGAGTGGTCATCGGGATTGAAGGGCGGACCTCAGCTGTCCAGGCAATGGGAGAAATAGTCACTATGACCCGTGAACGGGAGATTGGCTCGGATAGTCAGCTAAGGAAGAGGAAGTGGTCTTCCGATCTAGTTCGACAGGATGGGCAGTCGGATCCTGTCGTAGTTGGTGTCAGGGGCCCGCAGGGTCGAGATGGTTGCACAAGGAAGAAGGGAGTACGGGCTGGCGTGCGTAGCAAGTCTAAGTGCGGCAGATGCGGATGGAAGGGTCATAGATGCCAAGAATGCACGATAGGAGTAGATTTATGCCATCGTTGTCATCAGCCTGGTCATGTCAGGGCAAATTGCCCCGCTCAGCGGAAAGAGCAGCCTCAGTATCATCGGAGGCCTCGGAAAGAAGGCGAATTTGGGGGTTCTTTTGAGCAGGATGTGGGTATGAATCTTCCTCTTTCTGTCAGTTTATGTTATGATTATATTATTATGGTTCTACATCAATTTTGGTATAAGTATTGTGTTATGGTGTCGCTTGCTTGTGATTATGTTATATGCCATTTGCATACCTCGGATAATTGTTTGGTAGTTAGGGGATGTGTTCTTATGGAGAAGGTTTCGGAGGATGCAGTAACTGTAGCATGCTTGGAAGGGATTTGGTACGTTTCGCTAGTTCGGAGTGGTTAATGATTGGGATGGATTGGTTAAATTCCTATCTGGCGGGCTTGGGTTCCCCAGTAGATGGGTTATAGAATGGTAGTAAAGATCGGGATCTCTTTTGAGTATGAAGCGGCAAAGGGGTAAGCAGGATCGAAGCGGGGGAGAACCCTCCGGGTATACATGGATAAGAGTCACGTAGACCCAGAATGAGTGCGCGACCTTTGAGAAGAAATGGTAGTAGCACAGTGATGGATGGATTGAGAAGTTCATAATTGGGAGTTCGAGAATTTTCCCAGCAGTTAGTTCATGTAATCGAGATGGTTAGAAGCTGGTTGGGAATCCAGGGTTGGAGGGCCACCTGTAGGGCTCAAGTGAGTCGGAATGAGGATCCTGAGAACGGTTAACAAGAGATGTTTTTCGTATTAGTAGCCAGTGACTGAGTCAGCATGCAGGATTGTATAGATTCAGGAGTTGGGAGTTTGGAAACTTCCCAACAATAGCTTCTTGTATCCGGATTAGTAGACGGTTGGTTTGGGAACCAAGCCGAAGAGCTCCTCGACGAAGCGCTAAGTATATCAAGGATATAAGATGTCGAGGATGATGCAGTATTCAAGGACTGAGGGCTGGTTTTGAGGAATCAGGATGAGGGATCACTAGCGGGACTAGGGATAGTCGGGATGTCCTCGGGATAGTAGTAGAGTGTTGTAAGTTTGCGGGGGTAGCCGTAGCATTCACTAGCAGTCAGATAGTAGTAGAGTGTTGTAAGTCTGCGGGGGTAGCCGTAGCATTCACTAGTAGTCAGATAGTAGTAGAGTGTTGTAAGTCTACGGGGGTAGCCGTAGCATTCACTAGCAGTCAGATAGTAGTAGAGTGTTGTAAGTCTGCGGGGGTAGCCGTAGCATTCACTAGCAGTCAGATAGTAGTAGAGTGTTGTAAGTCTGCGGGGGTAGCCGTAGCATTCACTAGCAGTCAGATAGTAGTAGAGTGTTGTAAGTCTGCGGGGGTAGCCGTAGCATTCACTAGCAGTCAGATAGTAGTAGAGTGTTGTAAGTCTGCGGGGGTAGCCGTAGCATTCACTAGCAGTCAGATAGTAGTAGACTGTTGTAAGTCTGCGGGGGTAGCCTTAGCATTCACTAGCAGTCAGATAGTAGTAGAGTGTTGTAAGTCTGCGGGGGTAGCCGTAGCATTCACTAGCAGTCAGATAGTAGTAGTGGTGCTGTAAGTCTGCGGGGGTAGCCGTAACATTCATTAGCAGCCAGATAGTATTTGAGAGTTGTGAGTCCGCGGGTGTAGCCGTGGCTTTAATTAGATTGGTAGGCAGCATGAGCGCGTTGTTGGACGCGGGAAAGCAGTAATTCCCACCCGTTCGGGTGCAGCAGTGAGGATATGGGAATCCACGGGTTAGATTTCAGACTTCCTAAATGATTCAGTTATGGCTAAGTCAGCAATTTGGCTATAGATCATCACATCAGTTATGAGATCAGAGTAGCAGTAGACCGTTGGGGTTCGGGTACGTTAAGGGCTACCGTCAGTCTGGGAGTCATCATGTTGATAGTCGTGGAATTGATGATGTCAGGATGTGACGTATGGGTCCGATAGATTGGATCGGAAGATTGTTAGAGCATCAGTGACAGGATAACTAGTGGAAACTAGTTCCAGAGAAAGATTTCGTTCAGAAGTCGTGGGAGCGACTAAGTAAGGAGTCCTTTGACTCCACAGTTGAGTTGGAACTCAGTGTTTCAGTCAGTTCAGTGTTTCGGGCAGTTCAGTGTTTCAGTCAGTTCAGTGTTTCGGGCAGCTCAGTGTCTCAGGCATGTTCAGTATTGCAGGAAGTGCAGTGTTGGGATAGTTTCAGAGTTTGGACAGTATTAGTATTTGTGTTGGAATGCAAGTGCTGACAGTATAGTTGGTTGATTTGAATATGGCAAGTCCCTCTCAGCAGGATCAGTTGAACCTTCTGCCAAGTATAAGTGATCTATAAGGATAGCTAGGCAGGTAACTTTTCTTCCAGGATGGAAGGCTTGAGTTAGTAGTCAAATGAGAGATAAGTAGGCTGGTTCCAGCAGCATCGATTCAGTATGGATGGCAGAATGGATAGAACAGTTATAGATAGTCGAAGTATCTTCCGGAGTCGCTGGGAGCGACTAGGAGACTGCGATATAGTGTAGTGACCGGTGGGAGTCCGGTAACTCAGATATCGGCAGATTAGTTAGACCAGGGTAGTCTCAGTGCATCCGGTAGACGGATGAGGGGCAACAATTATCATGCAAGTATTGATCGACCTCCCTTTGAGATGCTTTATGGGAGGAAGGGTAGGACCCCGATTTGTTGGGGCGAGGTCGGTTAGCGAGTCATTGGGAGCACAGAGGTGGTGCTCAAGACGACAGAGTTGATCCAGCAGGTCCGTAGTAGACTGCAGACTGCGCAGAGTCGGCAGAAGAGTTAGGCCGACAGGAGGCGTTCAGACTTGGAGCTCCGGGTGGGCGATATGGTCCTTCTGAAGGTCTCACCTTGGAAGGGTGTCATCAGGTTCCGGAAGAGCGGCAAGCTGGGTCCCAGGTTTATTGGTCCTTTCAGGGTTTTGGCCCGGGTGGGTCGGGTTGCTTATCGGTTAGATCTTCCCGTAGAGCATAGCCAGATCCACAACACTTTCCATGTGTCTCAGTTGAGGAAGTGTTTGGTGGATGAGTCAGCAGTTGTTCCCCTAGAGGATATTCAGGTTGATAGCAGCCTGAATTATATTGAGAGGCCGGTCGCGATTCTGGACCGGAAGACAAAGACCCTGAGGAACAAGGAGGTTCAGTTAGTGAAGGTGCAGTGGCAGCTCTGGAAGGGGTCTGAGTGGACGTGGGAGGCTGAGGAGGAGATGAGGGAGCACTACCCGGAGTTATTTGCAGATTCAGCCGTAGCAGACTTCGAGGACGAAGTCTGAGACAAGTGGGAGAGAATTGTAACGCCCCGTCTCTGGTATGTTGCTTCCATGATATTTGTTTAAGAGGTTTTCTTGAGGGACTCGGCGTGTCTATAGCCCGACTCGCCGAGTAGGGACGGGATTTCGAGCACGTGTTAGTCGGCGACTCGGCGAGTCCATATTCGGGACTCGGCGAGTCTGCCTGCCTAGAAGAAACCCTAAATCCCCGGGTTGCACCCTATTTAAACAACCTTATGAGCCCCAATCTTGCCTCCTTCACCCCCAGAGAGCTGTGAGAAAACCCTAATCCATCCCTTATTGTTTTAAGTGCTTTTGTGTGTGGATTTTGAAGGCTTAAAGAAGAAGAAGAAGAAGAAAGGAGCAAAGAGAAGAGGTGTAGAGCAAAGATCCAAGGGCAAAATCAGAGTTCATTGAGGTATTTCCCTGGATTCCTTCTGTTTTATGCTTTATACCTCCATTAGAACTCTTCTAGGACTAGTTTGATGTTTTTCTCAAGCCTTATGATTGTATGGATGCCCTAATAGGTCGAGATATCCTTAGATCTGCTCATTTAGGAGTTGTAGAGCCCGGATCTATTGCCTTTTTGAAGATACTTTGCATGAAAACCCTAGATCTAGCCTTTATTATGCTTTTTGAGCCATTTTATCTTCATGGATGTATATGGACACATAAAGATAGAATCTTTACGTGCTAATCGAGTTAAGGGAGCCCAGATCTATAAGTTTTATACACTGGATTCAAGCAGAATCGAGTTTAGAGTTGCTGCATGCAAGCGACTTGGCGAGTCGAGTCGCGAGTCCCCGATTTTCCCTTTTTGAGTGATGCCGAGTGGGGACCAGTGAGTAGTAGAGTGGACTCAGTGAGTTGGAGGTTAGACTCAGTAATGGAGGAACTCGGCGAGTTGTTCATACAACTCGACGAGTCCAAGACAATCTTCTTAGCTCGAAGAACAATTCGTCGAGTTGTCCATACGACTCGGCGAGTCGGATGCAGATTGCCTGAGTTTTAGATTCGAAAGGGAACTCGTCGAGTTGATGCCATACTGGACGAGTAGCAGCGAGTAGGGTTGAGAAGTGAGAATAGGGACTCGGCGAGTTGGCGGCCCAACTCAGCGAGTCAGGTCAACTGTAGGTTGACTTTGACCAGGAGAGTTGACGTTGACCAAGGGTAAAAGAGTCATTTTACCCTAGTGCAGTGATTAGCATTTGATTGAGTGTGTTATGGATTTGTAGCCGGGGAGACATCGAAGCAGCAACAGTTAGCTTCCAGAGCCATACACACAGCAACCAGTTCACGAGGTGAGTTTCCTTCCAGTAGGAACGGGTCTAAGGCCACAATGCCGGCCCGTTCAGTTAGCAGTAGTTTCTGGACTTCAGTCCAATGTAGTAGTTAGCATGTTTGACGCCTCCGTGGCTCAGACAGGATGTATGTGTTTATGCTAGTTGATATGTGATGTTATGCTATGTTCAGTTAGTCAGCTTCGGACTTCGGTCCGATGTAGGGGACAAGGTCCCAGTTAGTCAGCTTCGGACTTCGGTTCGATGTAGGGGACAAGGTCCCAGTCAGCTAGCTTCGAACTTTGGTCCGATGTAGGGGACAAGGTCCCAATTAGTCAGCTTCGGACTTCGGTCTGATGTAGGGGACAAGGTCCCAGTTAGTCAGCTTCGGACTTCGGTTCGATGTAAGGGACAAGGTCCCAGTCAGCCAGCTTCGGACTTCGGTCCGATGTAGGGGACAAGGTCCCAGTCAGTCAGCTTCGGACTTCGGTCCGATGTAGGGGACAAGGTCCCAGTCAGTCAGCTTCGGACTTCGGTCCGATGAAGGGGGCAAGGCCCCAGTATGTGCTTTATATGTTATTGCATGGTATGTGGTAATTTGGGGGAGCTCACTAAGCTTCGTGCTTACAGTTTCAGTTTTGGTTTCAGGTACTTCCGCAAGCAAAAGGAAGAGCTCGGGATGATGGCATCGCACACACCACAGTTTAGTTTTGTCCTGGGAGTTGATTCAGCTTTTGATATGTTTGGATACAGTTGTGATACATCTTTTTCACAGTATTTTATTATGGTTTTTATTATGTGATACTAAGATTTATGGTTTTTGGTTATATTAAAAATGAAATTTTTAGGTAGTATTTTTGGATCGTTTCACCGAACCTATTATAAAAATAAAATGTAATGATATAATATTTCTAAAATTCTAATAATTTAAAAGAATGAAAAAACATTTAACAAGCAATTTACAATTAAGAAATTGCGTGTTCTTATTTCCGGGTACAATCACAATATTATAAAATACTTAGGTTCAAAACATGTTATTTCCAAAAAAAAGTGTACAATTCTAACATCATATATTACAAATTACTTAACAAAAAGGTTCAAAACAAGTTGTTTCCAATAAAATCATAAATGTCTAAAATCATATATTACACAATACTTAACAAAAAGGTTGAAAGCATGTTGATTCTAACAAAAACAGAATGTTTAAAATTAGAATACGACACAATTTTAGAATATTTCACATAAGTTGATACTATATCAAATATTAACATAATATTACACATTACTTCACCAAAAGGTTCAAAGAAAGTAGTTTCTAACAAAATATTAATGTCTAGAATACTTTATCCATACTTGGTTTGTTTATTAATACTGAATTTATCTGTCGAGCCTTACAATTATCTTTTCGTTAATCCTTTGGCTATACCTGAATTATTCTTGGTTTCCAACAAGAGCAAAATGTCTAGAATATTTATACGTCAATACCTATATCACTATATTTTTACGACATCATTTAATTAAACAACAAAATGTCTCGAAAATATAGTAAATAATATCATAATCTTACAAAACCAGAAAACATAAAGCCTATATTTTTCTAATAATACTTGTCAACATGATACTATTGTGTTAAAGTTTGTACCTTTTCCTTGAAGTTCGTGTTCTAATGACATGCTAGATTTGAAAGTTAAATCCTTCTTCTTTGTTAGCTTTTTTTTGCTTTCAATTTGTTGGAAAAAAATATGGTTTATACTTTACTTTTCTGGGCAATTGTTTTTCTGTAATATTTATGAATTTTTATGGCCTAGTTTACGGCTGTGTTTACGGTCGTAAACACCTTACGGCCGTAAACGCATTTACGGCCCATGTGTGTCCGGCCCATATTCATGTATAAATAGAGGTGTTAGGGTGAAAGGAACAGATTGATGAACACTAGAGAGTTTACGGCCAGAGAGAAACAGGAGCCTTTATGTGTGTGTGAATCTTTTGTATCCGGATCATAAGTATATCAATACATACAAAGATTCATATTATTCTTTTTCTCCTTCTCTTCTATTTTATCTGACATCACCCGTTTGATTGAGATTCCGCACCATCAAACGGATCTGACTGATACACAGGCAGATTAGGGACTTACAATTGGTATCAGAGCCAAGTTGTATCAGTCAAAAGGATTTAGTGTTTTGTCTGGAATCTGAATAATTGGTGTTTCCGGTCCAAGCTTACGGCCGTAAACACCAAGTTCTTGGGCCGTAAACCCTATTTTGGGGCATTATTTGATTTTATTTTCGAAATATTCTTGCGTTTTTGGATAGATCTCGCAAAAATAAGGGGGGGGGGGGGGGGTTTGTTCTTCATGTTTTTCATAAAAAAAGGTTTTTGATCGAGTTTTGGAGCTTCAAAGTCGAAAAATCGCTGTTTTTCACGTAATCGTTGAAGAGTTTTCGGCCGGAGCTTACTGCCGGAAACAGTCCACGGCCGGAGTTTACGGCCGGCGGCTAGGGTTTCGGAGGTTCATGGCCCGGAGTTTACGGCCCGAGCTTGCGGCTCGGAGTTTACGGCGTCGGCTTGCGGTCTTCGGTGGTTTACGGCTCGCACGAGTTCAGACCTCGTCTTCGCAGCACATCGGATCCTCGCCTCGCCTCGTCCTCGCATCAGCGCCTTGCAGCCTCTTATCAAAAATAGAAGCAGATTTAGGGGTTGACGGGAATTGAACCCGGACCTCCAGTTCATAGTCATAGCGCCTTACCATCTCGGCTAACCAAAAACTTGTGACTTCCTTCCGAAATTTTAAACTTAAACACTTCCAGTCGCACCCTAATTTCGAAATTTGAAACTTTTAACCCCAAAAATTAATTTCTTTCTTTTTTAAATATCTTTTTCAACCAAAAATTTTAATTTTTAATTTTTTAATTTTATTTTTGACTTTCTATTTCAAATTTTGACTTTGACTTTCAAGTTTGAAATTTGACTTTAAACTTTGACTTTTTCGTTTAATTTTTTTTTTTAAATTTTCAAATTTAACTTTTCGGTTTGACTTTCAAATTTGATTTTTTTCAAGTTTGACTTTTTTCAAGGTTGACTTTTTGATGTTTGAGTTTGATTTGACTTTTAAATTTTTATCTTAGATTCTAGTGATTTTTAATTGATTTTAAGGTATATGAGGGAATTTGAAAACATGAAAGAGAGTCGTCAGGAGACGTTAAGACAAAATTTCAACTTTTTCGATTTTATCCCTGGAGAAACCCTCGAAACTCAGTTGCAGCGATTTACTACACTCACTACTAAGATGAATATAGCCGGGATCTTCTTGACTAAGTCCGAGATAAACAAAAAGCTGCTAAATTCACTTCCGAAATCGTGGGATATGAACGTGGCCATCATCAAGAAGACAAAAGATCTCAATCATCTTAGTCTTGCTGATGTTATTCAAGAACTTGATGCTTTGAAGTGTAGAGAAACAATGAGTTCTGAAAACATTCTGGTCACTGAAGTTACATGTACTCCAGCTTGTGAAGCCACGATTAAATTTCTTCGGGAACAAATCGATTTATTTAAAAGAGAAGTTGAGGACCTGAGATATGAAGGATATGAACTCAGGAAAGGACAGAAACCCCTGAAGGCTGAGTTAGAAGCAAAAACCAAGGACTTTAGGAAACTTCAGGAAGAGTATAGCAACAAGTGTGAAAATTATGATTATGTTAAGAGTCAACTTGTTGCCGTAACTGAAGAACTTGACGCTTTAAAAATCAAGTGTGGAAAAACTGATGTCAGTTTCAAAAATTATACTGCGTCAAGTCAGACAGTCGAGTCCTTATATGAAACCCAATTAAAATTCAAAGAAAATCAAAACAAGGGTCTAGGGTATGATAGTGTACCTCCTCCTTATAATCATAACTACACATCCATCCTTATGACACAGGACGAAATTGACAGGGAGGCACATCCTCGATATGGAAAACGAGCTGGATTTGTGTAAGGAGGAGTTATTAATGTTGAAAATACTGATGCTTCTGTTACATGTGCAGGTAAATTAGCAGAGGATGAGAACAAGGAGAGTTCTTCTGAACAAACAAACGACCCCTTGAACTCTAAATCTGGTACTCCTAACAAACCTCCCGTTGGTAAATACAGGCCACCCTTTCAAGCTAAACAGAGTGCCTGTTGCAACTGTGCGTGTGGGAAAAATAAGAGTCAAGGCAAGGATATGCCACCAGGGGCAGGAAGAAACAATTTCCCAGTGAAGAAAAGGACTTGTTTTCACTGTGGAACACCTGGACACATTGCCAAAAATTTTCCTAATCATGCATACGTTCCTTACTATGCACAAGAATGGAAAAACGCGCCAAGAGGGAGATACTCCAAAAGAAACCCCTCAAGGTCGCGTTCAGTCCATGATGACTGGAACGTGCAGAAGAGCAAGAATCAAACTCCGAAGGCCAAGAATCAAACCCACAAGGCCAAGCATCCAACTCCCAAGGCCAAGCATCCAACTCTCAAGAACAAGAAGGGAATGCTGGCCCAGAAGTCTAGTTCAAGAGATGCTCTTGTGAAGCCAAGACCGGTTAGGTCAAAGTCATCTAGGTAGACGGCTTCAAGTTCCAAAGCAAGTACCGAGGCACCCATCAGATCGAACAAGAAATGGGTTAAACCCGAATATAGATGGGTACCAAAGGATATGTCATGGGAGAGAGTACTGTGCAAGGATGACAAAGGTCGACCCAGTTTCAAATTGGATTGGGTTCCAAAGACCAATTAATCCCGCTCTGTGTCGGAGCAGCTATGGAGGCATATCATCATACTTTGGTTTGTTGGTAGTGGCTGTTCCAAGCACATGATAGGAGGCATCTCTCAACTATACAACACTCGGAATTTTATTTGAGAGTATGTGTCCTTTTACGGGAAAGGAAGAGATCACAAATGGGTTAGTGCTTAATGACATGAAGAATTTCGGATCTGTTATGAGATTACGCATGCTGTTCTCAGACCTTCTGAATGCAGATTCAATCGATGACTTACGGTTTGCGTTTTCTTCTCTATACTCTTGAGTTGATCTTACTCTGATTCATTTTAAGGAGAAATTTTTGTTTTAGGATAGTTTAAATTTGAGCATTTACTTTCGTTTCTCTCCTATGCACAAATTTAGGGGGAGAAATAAAAACAAAACAAAAATTAGAAAAGTTTCAAAAATCCAAAAACATTACAAAATCAGAAAATCCAAAAAAATATGGTGTAAATGAAATGTGCTTGTAAGAGATGTTTTGGGAAGTGATATTATCAAGTGATAACAGGCAACCTGATTCTGCGTAACGTACCAGAAGTTGAACGGTCTATGCTCTGACTTGATGCGTCGGTAGGCACGAAAATTTTTAAATGGCCATGACTAGGCAAAGTTGAACTTAGGAAATTTATAGACTTGACAAATCTTGACCTAGTTAGATCCGTTCAGCCTGACAATACGACGCTCGGATAGGTTGAGCAGGGAGATATATATGGGAATCTACTCGTCACATTAATTGAACCCGTACTTGGAACCGTGTTTTAACTATTCCTCGATGTGCGGATTCTGTCCTTAATTCCGGTTGGATGGGGCGACTGGTAAATTCCGATAAATTAGGTCTGTAGAGTATCATTTTCTTTCTTTCCGTCTGTTAGTCATATGTTGTCTCCTTTGTGTGACTTCCAATCCGACCTGGTACACAACATATGCAACTCTATTTATCTGCAGGATATATATAAATGTGTGAAATATTTCTTATCTGTTAGCCACTAGTTGTGAAACCCGTATATTATTCGGGTTGATTAAAACAAAATGTTAAGTACGAACGATTAAATAGAAATTTTATTTGAATTTGAAATTAAAATAAGTGAAAATTATGAGAAAAAACATGCAAAAAATAAATAAATTGAAATTATGTGTTTATTGTGTAGTAAACGGGATAATTATAACAAAATGTTAAACATAAAGGTTTAAACTGTAAATTTATTTGAAATTTAAAATTTAAAATTTAAAATTTAAAATTTAAAATTTGAAATTAATGGTAGGTTTAATTTATGGAAACTAAATTAATGATATATTGAAAATGAAAATTAAAGTAATGACAAGTGGAAAATAATTATATCTCAAATAATGACAAAATGACATGTGGCTAATTTTATGAGAGAATGACATGTGGCAAAGTCATTTTCATTTATTAGGGTAGATATGCTGTCTCCTTTGCGCGACTTCTAATCTGACCTGGTACACAGCATATGCAACCTTCTTCTTCTCAACCCCTCTGAAGTAGTTAGCAATAGAATTCTGAATCTCTTCTCTCTCTGAATGGTTGTCTGCTAACCCGGTGTAAGGAGTACTCTGGAAGTTCTTGATGGCTGGGGCATATCAGGAAGCGGGAAACACGTTCTAGTACACTTAAAAATTGAACTCATACAAATTGTCTATAGATCTTGTTGCTCGATTTAGGTGGACAACAATATCGCTGGTCGTCGTCAGATGAATGGTCCTTAAGATATAGTATCTAAGGAATTAGGATCAGATATAATTTTTAGGAACTTAAGTTCACCTTGTCTTGTATCAAATAGTATGTCCTAAATTTGACACAATTTTTCGTGTTTAAGTGGACAACAATACCGACGATCGACCAGACAAAGATGTGAATATGGAAGGTACCGACAAGTGGATAAAGGTTGTCCAACAACTTTGATCCCAAATCACTCTTAAAGTTAAATATCTTTTTTATTTTTGTTAAATTTGTTCATAGTTTCTTCTAATTTAAATATTAGGGGAGAATCAAAAATTAAAATAATAATAAAAAAATCAGAAAAATTCAAAAATTAAAAAAAAAAATCAAAAATCAGAAAAATTAAAAAAATCCAAAAATATTGTTATTTCTGTTCAGAAAAATCGAAAATCCAAAAATATTTTTGTTTCTGTTTTAATTTGTGTGCTAAGTTTTCTTTTAGTTTTGTTTTGTCTTGAAAAGTGATTTCAGGTATAGATAAGACTCATGGAGTTTGTGTTGAAGATTTCTGAGCCAAAGGCTTCGTCCGTGAGCATCGAAGAATTCTCATTCGAAGGAGCAAGAAATGAAGATTATTCTTTCAACATTCAATTCTTCAACCCCAGAAGCAAGGTGAAGCTGAAATTGAAGATTATGTGACGGATTGCATTGAAGCCTCCTCAATCAGTCTGCTGCTATCTTTGTACCTGCTGAAGTGATCCAGAAGATTATTTCTCTCTGATATTTTTCTCTGAAGATTCTCAAGCTGAAAGTGCCATCTTTCAAGAATCAGTACAAGAAGCCTCCTCACCCAATGTGCGTTCAATGCCAAATTCTGAAGAAATGCCCAACTGCTCAAGATGAAGTCATTCATTGAAGATTCATCAAGTTCATCTTGAAGTCGTGAAGAATTTGAAGATTAATGCTGAAGCCAAGTTCCCAATTAAGATTATCAAGAAGAGCCAGCTACTTTTTAGGCGGAGCTTGTTGGGTCAATTAAGAAAAGAAAGCTATAAACCAAGGGGGAGATTGTTGGGTCAAAATATGGTTTATACTTTACTTTTCTGGGTAATTGTTTTTCTGTAATATTTATGAATTTTTATGGCCTAGTTTACGGTTGAGTTTACAGCCGTAAACTCATTAACGGCCCATGTATGTCCGGCCCATATTCATGTATAAATAGAGGTGTTAGGGTGAAAGGAACAGATTGATGAACACTAGAGAGTTTACGGCCAGAGAGAAACAGGAGCTTTTATGTGTGTGTGAATCTTTTGTATCCGGATCATAATTATATCAATACATACAAAGATTCATATTATTCTTCTTCTCCTTCTCTTCTATTTTATCTGACATCACCCGTTTGATTGGGATTTCGCACCATCAAACGGATCTGACTGATACACAGGCAGATTAGGGACTTACATAATTTCTTCATTATTTTACTTTTATCTGCATCAATAAATTATTGTTAATGTAAATAATTCCGTAATATTAAGAATATAGACTAATATTAAAAGTTACAACTGCACGTCAATGAAAACTAAAACAAACTAATACTATGTTGTTAAATCAATTAAAACTAAAGTAAAATATCTAAATACTAACGTAAATTAATTACTTATATCAAACGTTATTAATACTTTAAGAGTAATTAGGATTATAGACCAAAATAGAATATCAGAATACTTGTGTTGCTATAAACCTGGACATATATTGAAATTGAAACGTAACATTGTATAGCATCAATGATATCAAATTAGTCTTGTTCTAGATATTGTTCTAGAATATCTGATACATAATTTGATGTTATTCTTCAACAATTATATATAAATGTTTGGCTTAAAATTTTCTGGAATACTTACTCTAATTAAAGGAATCAAAATAATAACTTTAAAATTTAATGAAATGATGAATAATTAGTTAGATTATCATAACCATTTTGTTGATTTTGAGTTTTCATAAGAACTCAAAATCTTTAATTAGAACACTTTTGAGTTACCCGTAGAGTTAAAATCGATATGTAAATCTCTCATGATTTCATATATTCTAGATGTAAATCTCTTTATGATTTCATATATTCTACATAAATATTCTATAAATATTTATAAGCATAAAAATTGAATATATAACAAGTAATACACTATGTTGTTAAATCAATCATATATTAAAACAAACAAACTTAAATTAATCACAAACATCAAACATTAGTAAAATTTACAACTTTACAACATACAAGAGATTCAATTAGCTACCAAATCAAAAAAATAAAACCAATAATCAATGGATTTATAGGATTCAGAATCATATAACAATGTCTAGAATACTATATCAAACCCTATTTTACTAATTTAGCACTAGATCATGTCATTAATTAACATATTAGCATCTCAAATTAAAATTACAATTCATCAATAATAAAATTGAAGACTGTTAAGAAATTAAAAAAAGATAAAACCTAATTTATCAATTACTGAAACCTAAAATACCTACAATAGTTTTAAATTCTTCATGTTTTGGATCTTCTAATTTATCAACATCAAACATTCTCCTAATAACATATAAAGAGTTGTTCTTTGAATAATACAAAAAGTTATGATAAAAGAAAATGTAAAATATTATAATGTTCTACATATATACATTAACTTTACACAATAAAGTCATTGATGTATGAATTAGTTTTACTTATCAAAGTATGCAGTAACATCTAGTTAATCAATAAAATAACATCTGAATTCAAATTAATGAAGTAACACCTAGCTTAACAAATAAAAATACCAAGAATATTAAGTTATCAAAGGCTATTTTACTAATATTTTTACTAGATCATCTAACTAATAAAACAAAGTAACATTTGAATCAAATTAAGAAGTACCATATGAATTATCAAACCAGAATACTCATAATATAAAGTTATCCAACAATATTTCACTAAATTTTTACTAGATAATCCAATTACTCAAACAAAATAACATCTAAAATCAATTTAAGAAGTAAGTTATGTCTTATCAAATTAAACTCATATAGAGATAAATTCGACGATTGTAACACATTAACTCAAAATCACACACTAAGATAAAACTATGAAGAGATTATAGTATTATACATTACCTAGAATAACTCTAGATGCAAAATCTAAATCCAATTATCTAGAATAAGCCATTTGCTGGAACTACAAGCTTTAATTCTTTTATTTAGGAATGGTTGATGATCCAAAACTTGATATGGTTTCAGAATCAGAATCAGAAGGTTGAAAATCCAAATGAGAAGGAATCATAAATTGTGTTAAATCAAAATGCCTAGAATAGTTATGTATTAAACCTTATTTCAATGTATGTGTACCGAATTACTAATAAATCAACAAAATAACATAAGCACTTAAATTTTACTAATCATAATACTTACAATATTACATATTTTAAATTAGAATATGATATATAGTTTTAGAATATATGCCATTACTTCATTATTTTGACTAAAAACTATTATATAATAAGAACACAGAGTTTTATATAATATTTTATAGATGGATACATTAACTCAAAATCATACAGAGAGACAAGTTCGCCGATTATATCATAGTAACTCAAAATCACACGCTAAGATAAAATCGTGAAGAGATTAGAGTATTATATGTCACCTATGTAACAACGGAAATTTTAAAACAAATTTTTCATTTCTAAAACTGTATTTTCATCCAAAACAAGGCATCAATATCCAACGTATCATGTCATCATACAAATCATATAAATCCCAAGATCATAAATCATCCATCAGTGTGTACAGATCACGCCTGCGCCTTCCCACGGTCCTCGCTAGTACCTGAAACACATACACAACAACTTTAAGCATAAATGCTTAGTGAGTTCCCCAAAATACAACTTACGCACATATGCCTTTCCAGGACCTGACCTTCCGGTCCACGTGTCTCAGGGGACTTCCGTCCCTGTTGGGTAAACCTTCTGGTCCTACCCACGCCAACCTTACGGTCCATATGACAACGCCTTCCGGCCCATAACATATTCGCCTTCCGGCCCATAACATTATGCCTTCCGGCCCATATCAAGCATATCATACATAGCATATATAACAATTTACTTATCACATATAGCACATATGTCTCATACCATATCCGACCTTCCGGTCACACAGTCAAAACCCTTCCGGGTACAGTATAGTGAGAAGACTCACCTCGTGAATATCGATAGCTAGCAAATCCCGAAATCACTCGTGCTCGATCCTCCGAGCTACAATCTCCCTATATCATCATATGTCTCTTATTAACACTTTTACCACTAAGGTTGACTACCCTTTTTAAGTCAACACTAGTCAACTCTTGGTCAACGGTCAACGGTCAACTTTGACCGGACTCGGCGAGTGCACTAGGGCGACTCGGCGAGTCTAGACGTTTTCACCAACTCTCTACAATTCCCTTTTTGACACGTCGAGTACTCCCCCTGACTCGACGAGTTCCACCTGGAAGAATCGCGGGGCCACCGCGACTCAACTCGCTGAGTCTCAAGAACAACTCGGCGAGTCCCAGTTCGACTCAGTCCACCTGTCAACCCTCTCTAACTCGCCCTGACTCATTAAGTCAACCCACGACTCGACTGGACCACTCACTGGGCGATCTAAGGGCAATCTTCAAGCTACTCGCCGAGTCTGTTCGTCGGACTCGGCGAGTAAATGCCATGCAATCACTCAAACTTGCTTCTAAGGTCAGATCTGCTCCAACAATTAATAGATATGGCCTTCCTAGACTGATTCATCACGTAAAGTCCCTATCTTGGTGTTCATAACACACCCCATGGCTCATAAATAGTATTTTGACCTAAGGCATAAGGATTCCAATCCAAAACCTCCATTGATTCACAAAAAGCTTGGGCAAAGGGACACTCTGGACCTCCAAGGGTCCAGATCTATAATCTAAATTGCTTAAGGGACCAAGGAGGCACTAGATCTAGCCACAAAAGGGCTCAATAAGCCCTAAATCAT
Organism: Lactuca sativa; assembly: GCF_002870075.4. NCBI lineage: Eukaryota > Viridiplantae > Streptophyta > Magnoliopsida > Asterales > Asteraceae > Lactuca > Lactuca sativa. The sequence continues at coordinate 242,693,145 of NC_056627.2, forward strand.
TGTAAACATCAACATATCAGAGGATAGCTCAAAGATATTACGTCAAATGTGATGTTCTGGACCCCAAACTCTCAGGAAGTGGCTCCTCTTGCTTTCCCTTAGCTGATCCTCCCTTTCCCTTCCAAGATGACACCTCCAAGATCAATAATGGCCTCCTTCTTTGCTCCAAACGCTCACACTCGATTAGGGTTTCACTCAAGGGACTGGTGAGCACAAATGACGGCCATAAGGCCCTTTAAATAGGTCCCAAACCCGAGAAATTAGGGTTTCATTAAACAGCACGGACTCGCCGAGTCCATACCTTGGACTCGCCGAGTCCAGACGCGAACCCGCGTCCAGAATCGCGACCCTACTCGGCGAGTCTGAGCTCCGACTCGTCGAGTCCACTCACAAAACATCAAAATTGGAAACATAAAAGATACCTGGAAATCCGGGCTGTTACAACTCTCCCCCACTAGAACTAGACTTCGCCCTCGAAGTCTCGCTCTGAAAATAGCTCTGGATGCTGCTCACGCATCTCACGCTCCGGCTCCCAGGTCATCTCTGATCCCTTCCGATGTTGCCACTGAACCAACACCAATGGTACCTCCTCGTTCCTCAGAACCTTGATCTTCCGATCTCTGATGGCCACCAGCCTTTCGGCATAATTCAGGCTCGCGTCAACCTGAATATCCTCTAATGGAACCACGGCCGACTCATCGGCTATGCAATTCCTCAGCTGCGACACATGAAAAGTGTCGTGAATCTGCCCCAACTCTGCCGGCAAATCCAACCGATAGGCCACCCGGCCAACCCTCGCGATCACACGGAATGGAGCAATATAGCGGGGCCCTAGCTTTCCCCTCTTCCTGAACCGAGTCACTCCTTTCCAAGGAGAGACCTTCAGGAGAACGAGACCGTCGACCTGAAACTCAAGCTCGGACAGGCGTCTGTCCGCATAACTCTTCTGTTGGCTCTGGGTGGTCAACAACCTCTGTCTGACCTGCTGAATCTGCTCTGTCGTCTGAAGCACGATCTCTGTAATGCCCATCACTCTCTGCCCAAGCTCTCCCCAGCAAATAGGGGTCCGACACCTCCTCCCATACAACAACTCAAAGGGTGGCATACCAATGCTCGAATGATGGCTGTTGTTGTAGGAAAACTCTGCCAAGGATAAATACGCATCCCAACTACCCCCGAAGTCCAACACACATGCGCGGAGCATGTCCTCAAGCGTCTGAATCGTGCGCTCACTCTGACCGTCCGTCTGGGGATGATATGCGGTACTAAAATGCAGTTTCGTACCCAACTCCTCATGAAATTTCTTCCAGAATCTGGAAGTGAAACGCACATCACGGTCTGAAACAATCGAGATTGGCACCCCATGCCGAGATACCACTTCTCTCACATACACCTCCGCTAATTTCTCCGCTGAAGAACTCTCACTGATGGCAAGGAAGTGAGCGCCCTTCGTCAACCTGTCCACAATCACCCAAATTGCATCAACTCCTCTGGCAGTCCTCGGCAATTTGGTGATGAAATCCATAGTGATCTGTTCCCACTTCCACTCGGGAACCTCCAATGGCTGCAACATGCCATGCGGCCTCTGGTGTTCGGCCTTAACCCTACGGCAGGTCAAGCACCTCTCAACAAACCATGCGACGTCTCTCTTCATACAGGGTCACCAATACTCCTTCCTCAAATCCAAATACATCTTCGTAGCCCCGGGATGAATCGAGAACTTCGATCGATGTGCTTCCTCCATCAAAATAGTACGCGTACCGCCCACAAACGGTACCCAAATCCTACCCTGAAAAGTCATCAGCCCTCTACCATCCGTAACGAATTCTGATACCAAACCAACAACCCGTTCCTTCTTCTGCATCTCTGGTTGCACAGCCTCGGCCTGTGCCCCACGAATGGCATCCAATACCAGAGTCATCACGGTCAATCTCAAACATACATCCTGCAGTGGAGTGCTCTCCGCCCTGCGGCTCAATGCATCGGCTACCACATTAGCCTTGTCTGGGTGGTAAAGGATCTCACAATCATAATCCTTGACCACATCCAACCATCTTCTCTTCCGCATGTTTAGGTTGGGCTGATCCATCAAATACCTCAAACTCTTATGGTCCGTGTAAATCGTACACCGAACCCCATACAAATAGTGACGCCAAATCTTGAGGGTGAACACTACTGCCCCCAACTCTAGATCATGGGTGGGATATCTCGTCTCATGAGGCTTCAGCTGCCTCGATGCATAAGCTATCACATGTCCTCTCTGCATCAGCACTGCTCCCAGCCCCAAAATCGATGCATCACAATATACCACAAAGTCCTCCATCCCTTCCGGGAGAGCCAATACCGGGGCTTCGCACAAGCTTTGGCGAAGTGTCTCGAAGGAGGTCTGCTGCTTGGGACCCCATGAAAAAGCAACACCCTTCCGGGTCAATCTGGTGAGTGGCACTGTGATCTTGGAGAAATCCTTGATAAATCTCCGATAATACCCTGCCAACCCAAGGAAACTCCTGATCTCAGAGGGTGACTTCGCCACCTCCCAACTCATCACCGCCTCAACCTTGGCCGGATCAACCAGTATCCCTTCCTGGTTAACGAGATGTCCTAAGAATTGGACCTCCCGCAACCAGAAATCACACTTGGAGAACTTTGCATAAAGCTTCTCCGATCTTAGGACCTCAAGGACCTCCCTCAGATGCTCCTCATGCTGCTCTCTAGATCTCGAATATATCAGAATGTCGTCGATAAATACAATCACTGACCGATCCAACATCGGCCTACATACACGGTTCATGAGATCCATGAACACAGCCGGGGCATTGGTGAGCCCAAAAGGCATCACCACAAACTCATAATGCCCATAACGCGTCCTGAACGCTGTCTTCTGTACATCCTCATCCCGCACTCTCACCTGATGGTATCCAGACCTCAAATCGATCTTGGAGAACCAAGATGCTCCCTGCAACTGATCGAACAAATCGTTGATCCTCGGTAACGGGTAACGGTTCTTGATCGCCAGCTTGTTCAACTCCCGGTAATCAATGCACATCTGGTGTGAACCATCCTTCTTCTTGACGAACAAAATAGGTGCTCCCCACGGCGAGCTACTCGGCCGAATAAATCCCTTCCCCAGCAGCTCCTGAAGCTGCGAGGATAACTCTTGCATCTTTGGAGGTGCAAGGCGATAAGGCACCTTAGCGATAGGCGCGGCCCCCGGAACCAAATCAATATTGAACTCCACTTGCCTCACAGGAGGCACACCCGGTAACTCCTCGGGAAAAACATCTGGAAACTCACGCACCACTGGAACCTCCTGAACTGAACTCGGTCTCTCGGAAGTCACCCGCGTATCCATCATATACGCTACAAAACCCTTACAGCCCTACTGTAGACACTGCCTCGCCCTAGCGGCCGAACAAAAAGCTGATCCAGAACGTGTACCCTCACCGTACACTGAAAGAACTCCCCCACTAGGGTCTCATATGGTCACCAGCTGACGCTCACAGTCGATAACTGCGACGAATCGTCTCAACCAGTCCATGCCCACACTGACACAGACATCACCTATCGCAATAGGAACCAGATCAATCAGAAACTCAACCCCGAAAATCTCTAACACACATCCCTAGAGAACCTCCGTGGCACAAATCACTCTCTCGTCAGCTATGGAAACTCTCAGAGGCCGACTCAACGCCTCACGACTAACACTGATATGCTGACTAAAGGCCAAAGATACAAAAGACCGACTCGCACCCGAGTCAAATAACACTAAAGCAGGTACAGAGTTCACAAGGAAAGTACCTACGCATAACATAATATAAGCATAATATCTTAACATCAAAATAAATACATGAAAGAAAACATACCCGCCACAACATCGGGCGCAGCGCGGACTTCCTCCGCAGTCAACTGGAAAGCTCTCCCACGAGCCCTCGGGGCCTCGGCCTTCACTGGTCGTGTCTCAGTAGCCCTGGCAGCAGGTGCAGATCCCTGATGAAGCTGAGGGCACTCGGCCTTCCGATGGCCGGTCTGGTTGCAATGAAAGCAAACCATAAACCCCTTGGGGTAATCCCTCGCAATGTGCCCCTCCTTGCCACACATGTAGCAAGCTCCTGATCGACATGTCCCCTCGTGACCCTTGCCGCACTTTCCGCAAGTGCGGCCCTTCGGACCTCCCGTCCTCGAATCGGCGGACTTAGTCTGCTTGGCTGCCGGCTGAGACTGAGCCGGCCACCGATCCACCCGTTGAGACTCGGCCTCCTCCCTGGCCTGGGTCTCCAACTCGATCTCATGCTTCCTGGCATTCTCCTGAAGCTCAGCAAAGGTATGATATGTTGAGTTCGACACGAACTCCCGAATATCCCTCCTCAACACACCCAAATACCGGCTCATCCGAGCCTGCTCTGTAAACACCTGCTCGGGGCAGAACATCGCCCTCTCATGAAACTTCCGCGTGATCACCGTAACTGAATCATTACCTTGTTTGAGGATCAATAACTCCTGAACCAACCGTTCCCTCTCCACCGGAGGAACGTACTCATCTCTGAACATAAAGGTAAACCTCTCCCACGTCACAGCTGAAATCTCTGCCAAAGTGAAGTTCGCCGTCACGAACTTCCACCAATCCTTCGCTCCCAGACGAAGCTGGTTCAAGGCGAACCGTACTCTCAGATGCTCCGGACATGAACAAGTGTAGAAGCATCCCTCAATGTCAGCAATCCATCTCATCGTAGCGATCGGATCCTACGTCCCGTCAAACTCAGGTGGCTTCGTGTTGCTGAACTCCCGAAACAGCAACGAGTCACCTCCCTGTGGTCTAGCAACGGCCACAGCTGCGGTAGCTGCAGCGGCTGCAGCCTCAGTCAACGCGGCGTACTGCTCATCAAAGGTCTCCATCAAGGTGGTCTTAATAGACCCAAACATCTCCGGAATCTCAGCCCGGATTACTGCAACCACCTCCTCGTGAATCATCTGACGAATCTCCTCGTCGCTCACACTGCTCGTACTAGGTCTGTGGCGTGGTCCAACCATGATGCCTCTGAAATACAACATAGAACTATCAGAGACTCTATCGAGCATAATCGCACTCGATAACGCAACCCTACTCAGTCTCCGATACCCGGGGATTCTTACTTGGGTCTCCCACTGACCCGGTGTCTTCGGTAGTACGGGCCCAATACTACCGACTACACCGCATCAGCATTCATCCCAAGTCCTCCTCCCCAAACCCCGGATCCTGAGTACTCTACTCTCGTCATGCACTAACTACCCGCTCTCTCTCCAAGCATCTCATAGCAACAAATTTCCCTAGACTAAGGCATCATAAATCAGGCCACTCTAGTCCTATCATGAATACCTAGTCTTCTAGCATGCATAACATTTCATATCATATCATATCATATCTCTTAACACAACATTGTAAGGGTATTTTGGGGATTTTTACCGTTCGGGCGCTGGCTGATCGTACACACTGCTTCATTCTTGTTTACCACAAAATCCTTTTTAAAAATTTATGCCTTTGTTTTTAAAAGTTTTCCTCAAATCCTCGGTTTGAGTTCAGTTACGCCCGAAGGTGTACCCGAATCCCTCAAACCAAGGCTCTGATACCAATTTGTAACAACGGAAATTTTAAAACAAATTTTTCATTTCTAAAAATGTATTTTCATCCAAAACAAGGCATAAATATCCAACGTATCATGTCATCATACAAATCATATAAATCCCAAGATCATAAAGCATCCATCAGTGTGTACAGATCACGCCGGCGCCTTCCCACGGTCCTGCTAGTACCTGAAACACATACACAACAACTGTAAGCATAAATGCTTAGTGAGTTCCCCAAAATACAACTTACGCACATACGCCTTTCCAGGCCCTGACCTTCCGGTCCATGTGTCTCAGGGGACTTCCGTCCCTGCTGGGTAAACCTTCCGGTCCTACTCACGCCAACCTTACGGTCCATATTACAACGCCTTCCGGCCCATAACATATTCGCCTTCCGGCCCATAACATTATGCCTTCCGGCCCATATCAAGCATATCATACGTAGCATATATAACAATTTACTTATCACATATAGCACATATGTCTCATACCATATCCGACCTTCCGGTCACACAGTCAAAACCCTTCCGGGTACAGTATAGTGAGAAGACTCACCTCGTGAATATCGATAGCTAGCAAATCCCGAAATCACTCGTGCTCGATCCGCCGAGCTACAATCTCCCTATATCATCATACGTCTCTTATTAACACTTTTACCACTAAGGTTGACTACCCTTTTTAAGTCAACACTAGTCAACTCTTGGTCAACGGTCAACGGTCAACTTTGACCGGACTCGGCGAGTGCACTAGGGCGACTCGGCGAGTCTAGACGTTTTCACCAACTCTCTACAATTCCCTTTTTGACACGTCAAGTACTCCCCCTGACTCGACGAGTTCCACCTGGAAGAATCGCGGGGCCACCCCGACTCAACTCGCTGAGTCTCAAGAACAACTCGGCGAGTCCCAGTTCGACTCAGTCCACCTGTCAACCCTCTCTAACTCGCCCTGACTCACTAAGTCAACCCACGACTCGACTGGACCACTCACTGGGCGATCTAAGGGCAATCTTCAAGCTACTCGCCGAGTCTGTTCGTCGGACTCGGCGAGTAAATGCCATGCAATCACTCAAACTTGCTTCTAAGGTCAGATCTGCTCCAACAATTAATAGATCTGGCCTTCCTAGACTGATTCATCACGTAAAGTCCCTATCTTGGTGTTCATAACACACCCCATGGCTCATAAATAGTATTTTGACCTAAGGCATAAGGATTCCAATCCAAAACCTCCATTGATTCACAAAAATCTTGGGCAAAGGGACACTCTGGACCTCCAAGGGTCCAGATCTATAATCTAAATCGCTTAAGGGACCAAGGAGGCACTAGATCTAGCCACAAAAGGGCTCAATAAGCCCTAAATCAATGTAAACATCAACATAGTAGAGGATAGCTCGAAGATATTACCTCAAATGTGATGTTCTGGACCCCAAACTCTCAGGAAGTGGCTCCTCTTGCTTTCCCTTAGCTGATCCTCCCTTTCCCTTGCAAGATGACACCTCCAAGATCAATAATGGCCTCCTTCTTTGCTCCAAACGCTCACACTCGATTAGGGTTTCACTCAAGGGACTGGTGAGCACAAATGACGGCCATAAGGCCCTTTAAATAGGTCCCAAACCCGAGAAATTAGGGTTTCATTAAACAGCGCGGACTCGCCGAGTCCATACCTTGGACTTGCAGAGTCTAGACGCGAACCCGCGTCCAGAATCGCGACCCTACTCGGCGAGTCTGAGCTCCGACTCGCCGAGTCCACTCACAAAACATCAAAATTGGAAACATAAAAGATACCTGGAAATCCGGGCTGTTACAACAAAGTCATAATGTCTTTAGCCATAATATGACACATAATTTCAGAATATTTCACATTAATTCATAGTAAAAGGTTTAAAGAAAGTAGTTTCTAACAAAATAACATCTAAAATAAAAATAGAAGCAAGACCTGACTTATTAAATCAAAATATGTATAATATCAAGTTAGCTAGCATAAATTTACTTATCTTTCACCAGATCATCTAATTAATCAAACAAAATAACTTCTAAAATCAAATTATATTTAAAATACATGCAATCTGAAATGTGCGATTTGGTTCAATCTTCTCCCTAAAATATGATTCAGTTGAACCATCGATAATCTATGATGAACGTGCGAATGCTAGTGTTCTTCATTGCTAAAAATTAAATAAAATGCTAGGGTTTTTCAATCCTATGATTTTGTCGATGCTAGGAGTTTTTTGAATACGGGTCAATTCGTTTTCTTGTTGATGAGTGCGATTATTATGGGATTTGGTGGAAAAACTATTCGATGAAGATTGATGAATGATTTTGATCGAGAAGAATTTGAAGGGGGAGAAGGATATGAATGAACTCAAAGAAATTGGGGAGAAGAATGATGTGAATTCTGAAGTGATTAGATCTAATCTATTGATGCTCGAGCGATTTCACAATCAAAATCAGAATGAAAGGTTGATAAAACCAGAGCTTTCAAATCTGAATCTGAAAGAAACAGGAGATATTGATGATTGAGATTGATACAAACGAGTTTTAGTGTTTGTCTCGAGGGTTTTTAGGGTTTTATGAATCAAAATGAAGAAGATTTAGAAGAACACCGAGTATTTTTGCAATCTGAATGAAATAGAATGTAAAATTCCATCACTTCCTCTCCATGCCTTATTCTAATCCCAAAGTTCCATTTAATTACAAAAATACCACCGCCTATTTGTGGCTCCTTTTGGTTTAATATGATTAAATTTCAGCCTCTGATTATTCAAGATGAGTGGTCAAGTTTTGGTCCCCTTTGTCTCACAAAATATTATTGTCTCACATGAACCTAACCCTATATATATATATATATATATATATATATATATATATATATATATATATATATATATATATATATATATATATATATATATATATATATATATAGAGAGAGAGAGAGAGAGAGAGAGAGAGAGAGAGAGCTAGGTTCGTATGTGGATGGTTAACTATTGTGTGGTTGTAATCACCAATCAAAAATTAGTAAAACTTAAATCATTATCTAAATCAAAAAGGGTATACTTGTAATATTACATAAATATATTAATTAATATCTAAAATTAACCATTAAAATCCTCAAATTTTAGGATTTAGTTTCTGAATTACCCTATTAAACCCCACCTTCATCAAATGATACTCACATCCATTCAAATCTCTTCTTTCACATACACATATCACTCACTCAATCGTATAATTCTTGCTTCAGTACCGATTTTGCATCAATATGCTAGGGCTTGTAGCAATTAATTTTCCACCGGATACTTTTTTGCTGTCAAGTCCACAGAGCTTTCTACCTTTGTATTCTTACAGAAAGAACAACACTTTTTTCACAATTAAACTCCAAATACATAATCAAGTACATGGGTTTTGATGTTGATTATGATTAAAACAAACCCATGTATAATCTGTTTATGGAGTATATCGTCGATGGAACGTTTTCCGATGTTATCAAGAAACAAGGAAGGTCGCTTGATGAGTCACTGATCCGATCTTATACTCATCAGATTCTACTTGGATTGGATCATCTTCACTGCAATAATCTGGTGCATTGTGATATCAAATGTCGAAACTTGTTGGTATGCAAAGATGGTGTCAAGATCAGCGGCTTAGGTTGTGCAAAGATGTTTGGAAACAATGGAGCCACCACATCTCAACTTTTCGGTACACCGGTTTTCATGGCACCTAAGGTTATAATCTAATTCAATCTGCATCATCTTCTTTTCCACTAGAATAAATTTATGATTTGTTTTTATGAACCAGAACAAGGACATAGGCTGAATCATCTTTTTTTTTTCCACACGTATAGATTTTTTTGCTTATATCTGATTCATCCATCATCTATAATTATCAATAATATTTTGCTTTGCACAGTATTTTTTATCATGTGAAGAATCTGATGTTTCTTGTCAGATTCTAGGGGGTTGGGTTAAAATTTTAGAATCATTTTAAAAGATGTGAGCTTAACTTGTTTATATCAGATTACTACCTATAACGGAGATATTTGAGTGGAAAATCGAAAATTATTGATGTTCTTCATGGGAAATTGATACCGCAAGGAGGTATGTATCATTGTCTCTTTTTCTACATTGCTTTATGTATTTTGATTTTGAAATCATCACTTGTTCATAGTTATATAATTATGAGAATCTTGAAATTTCTAGATCATTACTTTTCCAGAATCGCCATTCCTATGATACTTTGTTAATTCCAAAGTCTTGATTTAGAGTTCATTATAATTTTGGATTTTTCATTTGGGGTTTTCTATTTTTTTAGTAGAATAAGAAAAATGGAATTGAATTCTCTGCACTATCTCTCCTTGGAACAGTCAAATCCATCAAACATGGAATCTTAAATTACATTTGATCAAATTTCATTTTATAGTATTTGTTCTTTAAACATTTAACATATTTTGGATTTCACCTCGAATTTGTTTTACATTCTAACAGAATATTATATCAAGAAACGTGTTTTATGTAATACTCAGATTCTCACAGAATGCCTATTATTCTGTTTGCAGGTCTGCAGATCAATGACAGAGTATTATTTAAAAAATAAATCTTTTTTATGGGTTATATTACATAAATACTGGAAACAAACCAAGAGCAGATGAGGATTCTTCAAGAATTGCAAGAATGTTTTTTTTTTTTAGATTTTTTATTCATTTTATGTATTTCACTTTATAAATGTATTTATATTTTCATTCGTATAAAAGTGTAAACAGATTTTGCAATAATATATCTTTTTACATTAATATTTTATCATTTCAAATGATATGTTATTCAAATGCAATGTTATTATGCAAAACTAATATTCTAACATTCTCATAGAATGTCATTCGGTCAGAAAGTCATTCAGGCAGAATAAAAAATTGGATAAAATTAAAAATAACGTTAGAATAAAAGATAAATTAACTAAAAAAATCAGAATTCAAAATAAAAAAATCAAATATCCTTAAATTCCGAAAATTTCATTACTTTAACTCGTGTTTCCTAATTTGAAGATAATGCAAATGTACAATATTACATTTTTTTGATTAAATGACATATATTCTATTTTCTTTAAATTAATAATATTGGTAAATCAATTTTTCCGAAAATAACCAAAATCATTGGTCCATATCCATCCTTACATCCACACAATAGATGTCATCCACATTATAACCTAACCCTATATATATATATATATATATATATATATATATATATATATATATATATATATATATATATATATATATATATATATATATAAAAGGTTAGGTTCATGTGAGATAATAGTATTTTGTGAGACAAGGGGACCAAAACATGACCACTTATCTTGAATAATCAAAGACTGAAATTTATATATATATATATATATATATATATATATATATATATATATATATATATATATATATATATATATATATATATGAAAGGTAGAACATCTACCTATACCATGTTAGTAGATCTCCTAATTGTTTGAATGCACGAAACATTCTTTTTATCGTAATATAATCCATCAATTATCATCCAATTGAAATTAAATATAGTGAGTTCAACATCCGTGAATAGTCAAGAAGACCGCATGTCAATAATGAGGTCCTTAAATTTAAATCCCACAATGGTCGTTTGAGGAAGAAAGTAAATTTAATTTTTCGTGTGTAACCAATGCATACCGCGACTATTTAGCGTGTGGGTGAACATTTGGACCGGAGAACCGTGTAGCACCTGGTTCCTGGTACGTAAAATTTATCTTAGTGTTTTTCATTTTTTTAGCTTTGGATTAGGCGAGTTGCAGGCCCGACTCGCCGAGTAGGGACGGGATCCGGAACACGTTTAAGTTGGCGACTCGGCGAGTCCCCGCTGTCTGATGAAACCCTAAATTTCAAGGGTTTGCACCCTATTTAAACCCTCTTATCCGCCCCTAAGCTCACCCCCTTCACCCTCAGAGCCTTATACTTCGTTCAAGCCTTGTTCCTTGTGAGATTGAAGCATTTTGGTGTGTTTTCTTGAAGATTTGGAGAGGGAAGGAAAGTAGATCAAGAAGAGAAGAAGGAGGCCAGACATATTTGTGTTATCTCAGTGATTTCCTTGAGGTATAACTCAGTTTCCCTTTGTTTTCATGCTTATTGTCCCTTGTAGCTCCATGAAAGTCCTTGAGCCTTTTCCCAAGCTTGTTTGTGTTTTAGGGTTCATAATAAGTTGTTTAGCCTCTAGATCTAGGCATGATTGAGCTCCAGGAGCTTGGATCTATTGCCTTTATGGAGCCATATTGCATGAAAGCCCTAGATCTACTCTTTTGGTGCATTTTGAGCCCTAAAACCCTCATGGGTGTTTATTTACACGTAAAGTTGGAAACTTTACGTGTTAATCAGGCCCTAGAAGCCCATATCTATGAATGGCATGAGCTGGATTCAAGCAGAATCGCATGTATAGTATTTGCATGTGGCAGACTCGGCGAGTCGTTCATCTGACTCGGCGAGTCAAGTCGCGAGTCCCCGAGTTTTTCCCCTTTTTCGTGTTGCGGGTTGGAGTAGTGAGTCATGGGGGTGTGACTCAGTGGGTCGGAAGCCAGACTCACTCATGTAGTAACTCGACGAGTCAATGCCATGACTCGGCGAGTTCAAGGCAATATTCTTGCCTCAAGAACAGACTCGGTGAGTTGTTCATACAGCTCGGTGAGTCTCAGCGTAGAGTGTTCTTCGGATGAGGAAGAACTCGACGAGTTGTTCATACAACTCGGCGAGTAGGATGAAGGACTATTGGCCTTTAGTTTAGAAGGAGAACTCGTCGAGTCAATGCTTAACTCGACGAGTAGAGACGCGTTTATGGTCGGACAAAAGGATAGGGACTCGGCGAGTTGGCAAGTCAACTCGGCGAGTCGGGCCAACTGGCAGTTGACTTTGATTTGACTTTTGATTGGTAAGGGGTAAATGGTCATTTTACCCTGAGGTTGTTTAGCAGTATTTGACTAAGGGTTTTGTGGGAATTATAGCGGGAGGATTTCCGGAGCGGCAGCAGCAGCGGACAGTCAGTTCCCGCGCAGATCAACAACTACTTTGAGGTGAGTTACCTTCCAGTAGCGGTGGGTCTACGGCCACAATGCTGGCCCACCAGTAGGAGTTGTATGATAGATGATGGTCTTTGTGATATTCATCTAGGGTTGCTACTACCTGTGTTATGTTTATGTGCTAATATGATATGATGCTATGTGATATGTGTTATGTGGTAGCAGTAGGGTGAAATAGTCCCCAGTATTCGGTCGTAAGGACCGAAGGGGTAGGTCGGGCACCCAGATATGCCCGACAGTATCCGATCGCAAGGACCGAAGGGGTAGGTCGGGCACCCAGATATGCCCGGCAGTATCCGGTCGTAAGGACCGAAGGGGTAGGTCGGGCACCCAGATATGCCCGACAATATATGTATGTTATGTGATTATATGGTATGTGGTACAGTGGGGGGAGTCACTAAGCTTCATGCTTACATTTTTCAGTTTTGGTTTCAGGTACCTCTTCTTCGAAGGGGAAGGAGCCGGTGCGGTAACGGTACATCACCACATGCTTTGTATTCCACATTATGAGATTTTCCTGGGGATTTGTACTCTGACACTATTACGTTTTATAAAAATATTTTTCCAGACATGCAATATCTTTGTGAAATGACATGAGCGTTGAGTGTTATATTCCTAATGTTTTGCTAAATACATGTTTTAAAAATGAAATTTTGGCTCGTATTTTGGGATGTTACAAACCGGACCGGACTGGACCGATTTTTTGGACCTCCGGGCCGGTTCTTGGTTTAGGAATCCATCAAAACCGGTACGGTCCGGTTATTATCGGATTTAGAACCGGTTGGACCCGATTTTAAAAAAATTGTAATCTGTGAAAATTTTTAAACAACCATAACTCATTCGTTTTAAATAGGATTGACACACAGTTTTTTCCAACCTTTAATTTACAGTTTGTAGATGAATTTAGGTTATAATTTTGTTGATTTTAGTATTATATTCAATGAGTTACACTTTTTCAAAGTTGAGCTATTAAAGTTGAAAATTTTCAACTTTTCAGTAACATTTTTAAAATTTTGTAATTTGTGAAAATTTTTAAAGAACCATAACTCATTCGTTTTAAGTCGGATTGACACGCGGTTTTTTCTAACGTTTAACTTATAGTTTGTAGATGAATTTAGACTATATAACTTTGTTAATTTTGATATTATATTCAATGAGTTACAGTCTTTCAAAGTTGAGCAATCAAAGCTGAAAATTTTCAGCTTTTCAGCAAAAATTTTAAAATTTTGTAATCTATGAAATTTTTTAAACAACCATAACTCATTGGTTTTAAGTCGGATTGACCTGCAGTTTTTTCCAAAATTTAGTTTACAATTTGTAGATAAATTCAGACTATAATTTTGTTGATTTTGATCATATATTCAATGAGTTACAATCCTTCAAAGTTGAACTATCAAAGCTGAAATATTTCAACTTTTTAACTATTATTTTAGACTATAATTCTAAATTTTATGTATCTTTGACAGATAAATCATAAGAAAGGGATCTTGGTGAATTTGATTTATATGTTAGTTGATTTTATTTGGAAAATTAATTTTGCAAGTTATAATATTATAACATCAAGGTAGATTAGTTATGCATGAAACAGAAACGTAATCATTTTTACAAGTTGTATCGTATCAAACCCAAAAACTTATTTTAACGACTTGTATTCTATGCAATTAAAGTTGTACCGGTCCAAAAGGGTCCAAGAACCGGAAAACCCAGACCTGGACCAAGACCCGGACCCGGACACGGACACGACTCATCCGGTCCGGTCCGGTCCACGGTCCACAATATTCTCCATAACCGGTCCAGTCCAAGAGTCGGTTCAGTCCGGTCCGACTCGGTTTGGTCCAAATGCTCACCCCTAATTTAGCGAGGCTTGTTAGGTTGCTAACGCAACTGCATTGTAATATGGAAGAAAAAGACATCGCGAAGAAACTTGTTTCCACAAATAGATGCTGACAAGCTTTTGTCGAAAAAAGCTATAGAACAAGGTTAGCGAGGTGAAGTTGAGGGTTTGATGGTCATTTTATAATCTTTTTGAAAAAATGTAGGTTTATGGAGATATATCACCTATATGATATTTTATGAAATATCTCTAATTTTATTTAATGTTAAATATTAGAAATTCTAAGAGTAAAATGACAAGTTTTACTATAAATATAATGGTATTCATATTTTGTTATTGTTTTTAACAGTGATGGAGCTTGAATTTTTGATTTGAAGAGGCCAAAAGTATAATATGTATAAAAATTAGAAAACAGGGGGGGGGGGGGGGGGGGGGGCACAACCAAATTTTATAGTTTTAGTCTTAATATGTAAATTTTTTAATAGTTATGGACTAGTTGTGACAAAAAAAAAAAAAAAAAAAAAAAACAGAGGGCCACAACCCCTCTTGGCCTTTAAGAAGATCCGTCCCTAGTTTTTAACCTATCGTTTAAGTATTATTGATTTTTGATGCTTCCGGGTAAAGGCTTGTGCAACTCTATCCTAAATTATGTTTCTATCTATATTATTAATGAAATGGAGTAGAGAGTAAAAACATCAATGACATATCATAAATTTTCAATCTATGTTTGAACATTGTGTCATTTAACCAACAAGTAAATTTTATAGTTTTAGTCTTAATATGTAAATTTTTTAATACTTATGGACTAGTTGTGACAAAAGAAAACAGAGAGCCACAACCCCTCTTGGCCGTTAAGAAGATCCGTCCCTAGTTTTTAACCTATCGTTTAAGTATTATTGATTTTTGATGCTTCCGGGTAAAGGCTTGTGCAACTCTATCCTAAATTATGTTTCTATCTATATTATTAATGAAATGGAGTAGAGGGTAAAAACCATTAATGACATATCATAAATTTTCAATCTATGTTTGAACATTGTGTCATTTAACCAACAAGTAAATTTTATAGTTTTAGTCTTAATATGTAAATTTTTTAATACTTATGGACTAGTTGTGACAAAAGAAAACAGAGAGCCACAACCCCTCTTGGCCCTTAAGAAGATCTGTCCCTAGTTTTTAACCTATCGTTTAAGTATTATTGATTTTTGATGCTTTCGGGTAAAGGCTTGTGCAACTCTATTCTAAATTATGTTTCTATCTATATTATTAATGAAATGGAGTAGAGGGTAAAAACCATCAATGACATATCATAAATTTTCAATCTATGTTTGAACATTGTGTCATTTAACCAACAAGTAAATTTTATAGTCTTAGTCTTAATATGTAAAAATTGTAATACTTATGGACTAGTTGTGACAAAAGAAAACAGAGAGCCACATCCCCTCTTGGCCCTTAAGAAGATATGTCCCTAGTTTTTAACCTATCGTTTAAGTATTATTGATTTTTGATGCTTTCGGGTAAAGACTTGTACAACTCTATTCTAAATTATGTTTCTATCTATATTATTAATGAAATGGAGTAGAGGGTAAAAACCATCAATGACATATCATAAATTTTCAATCTATGTTTGAACATTATGTCATTTAACCAACAAGTAAATTTTATAGTTTTAGTCTTAATATGTAAAAATTTTAATACTTATGGACTAGTTGTGACAAAAGAAAACAGAGAGCCACAACCCCTCTTGGCCCTTAAGAAGATCTGTCCCTAGTTTTTAACCTATCGTTTAAGTATTATTGATTTTTGATGCTTTCGGGTAAAGGCTTGTGCAACTCTATTCTAAATTATGTTTCTATCTATATTATTAATGAAATTGAGTAGAGGGTAAAAACCATCAATGACATATCATAAATTTTCAATCTATGTTTGAACATTGTGTCATTTAACCAACAAGTAAATTTTATAGTTTTAGTCTTAATATGTAAAATTTTTAATACTTATGGACTAGTTGTGACAAAAGAAAACAGAGAGCCACAACCCCTCTTGGCCCTTAAGAAGATCCGTCCCTAGTTTTTAACCTATCGTTTAAGTATTATTGATTTTTGATGCTTTCGGGTAAAGGCTTGTGCAAATCTATTCTAAATTATGTTTCTATCTATATTATTAATGAAATGGAGTAGAGAGGAAAAACATCAATGACATATCATAAATTTTCAATCTATGTTTGAACGTTGTGTCATTTAACCAACAAGTAAATGGGTCCATGAATAATGGTATCTCTTACATGTTAGGTAAAATTATGGGCCTATGGCATATCATAGGTTAAATTGTGGGTAAAGTAAAAGTAAAAGTAAAGACCATCAAAACATGTTTTGGTGGAATATTTAGAAAATCAGAACGCTTTGGTGTTTGCTTTGAAGAAATCTAGAAAGTACGTATTATTTGATAATATTGCAGCGATCTTTTTAGTTGGTCCTTTGTATAGAAATCAAAAACCTAAAGTTGGTTGGATTTATTGGTTTCAAAACTCTATTTTTACTATCATTTTGTAATTCTAATATTTTTTAGCTTCTTATTACTTACAAACTTTAATCGTTCCAGAAAAACACCATCAACTAAGTATCATGATTTTCCGATCCTTTTGTGTGAATATTATGTTATCTAACGAACTTATACATGAGTTTATGAAAAATTGTATCTCGCACATGGCTAGGGCTAACTTTAGGCCACATATGCAATGTTTATGTGGGCCCCAAACAGTCAATACTATGTGTGGGGTTCGATAAATAAAGGTTAATTTTGAAGTTTTATTCAATAGACCGACTTTTTCGGTCTTTCGCATAACATTTGTTATTTGGTGAAGAATAGCACATATGTGACCAATTAAAGGTTTTGAATATCTATTTTTTATTAAGATGAACTTCAACCTTATCTTCATTTTTAAAGTCTTTCAATCAAATAAGGCTCGAGCTCAACTCAATTCACTTTGAGACTTAAGATTAAAGCTCGAGCTGCTTGTGAATAATTTTACATGCTCAAGCTAAGTTAGAGCTCGGTTTGTTTGGCAAGCAAGTCTCAACAAGCTTAACACTGGCTAGTTCACAAAACAAGCCTATAAAAAAAGACTTAAATAATCATACAAATCCACTAAAAATCATCCAACATATTACAAGTAAATTAATTATTAATACATTATTTTCTAATGCTCAATGCAAGTGAAATATTATGATATGAATGAATCCTTTGTATGCAGTCTTTTAAATGAAAATAAAAATATGTAGAAAAGAAATTTATTTGGAAGAGAGTTATAGGGAATGACCGGTGAATTTCATCGATCTCTTGAGTAATCTATAGAAGTGAGGCAATAAGCACCGACAAAAACTCTATTCTCTTTCTTTTCTATGTAATCAATGATTTTCAGATTTTTATCTTTTAACGAGCAGTAGAAATAACATGAAAAACATATAAACATGCAATGTTGTAAAACTTGTTGGGAACTTCTAAGGCGGCTAACTAGCGAGTAACGGGTATTCGGTCTAGGAGGAGAGTATTTGGATTAGATAAATTATATGAAATTAATTTTAGGAAAAATATATAATAAATATCACAAGTTTATTAAAATTCATAACAAAATAGATGAATATCAATAACAATTACAATTTTTTTTCTAAAAGAAGTCAAAATTTCCGAGTTTTTCCGGGTTTGACCGATTTTTTCCGAGTTGACCGAGTTTGACTGATTTTCTCCGAGTTTTACTGAATTGAAGCCGAATTTGATCAAGTAGCACCGAGGTTGACCGATTTTGACCGAGTTTGATCGATTCTGAGTATTTTTGGCCGATTCCTAATTAACCGCATTGGGACATGCCCGAGTCCAAATACTCGGCCGCCTAGGCCGAGTTTTGCAACACTGAGTACATGAAATTACCAAATTGAGGATTTGATTAAAGGAACCTAGAGTAATAAGATGAAATAGAATTTCTCTAATACATCAGTTGTCTCTCCCTTAAACGGTCAATCATATTTATAATGAGATGATAATTAAAGGAAAAAAAACATACAGCATAAAAAATACGTTTTGATACAAGAAATTGAAATAATCGAACACATTAATGGAAATAATTATCAATAAAGAAATACGAAGAAAAGGTAAGGACCGTAACTACAATGTAAGTCAAGAAAAGCAAAGACAATGCCACTGAGGCAGTACATCGAATATATTGGATGCATATACAAACCAAAATTTGAAACATAGCCGATATTCATGAACTCAACAACTGACACTTTATGTTAATTGAAACATAGTTACAAATAGACTATACTAAGGAGAAAATGAAACTAAAGGGTTAGATACAACATACCTCATATATTTATTTAATCATGTCAACACCATCGACAATCACCACACTTCCTCTACACGATGTGTTTGTGTTATAGAATGGATAATGATGAACCCATAATTAATTCCGATGATCAACATGACAATGAAGTTGAAGTCCCATTAACAGCTGAAGTTAACACCGAAGAAGAAAAGAAGCCAACGTGTAGGGTAAGATCCATTGTTTGGGATCATTTTTCATATGTCAAAGGCGTTACATATAAAAATGCAAACATTTTAACAAAGTATTAGCTTATGGAATTAGAAAGGATGACATTTCCTCATTACTCACTAATCTACTCAATACATGTAGGACCTCCCACTTTTACAAAAATTGAAACAAACAACTTTAAGCTTTACGCGAAAAGGTAGGGAGGCGAGTAGGTCTTTGGCTAAGCATTCCTTTAGCCAAAAAATGTATATTAGCTATTGCAATTGAACTTTTGGCAGTGTTATGCCGCCTAGGCGCTAGACGGCCTCTTACTGTCTACGATTAATGCTAGTCGGTCGAGTTAGGTGGATTCGGTCCTGGCCAGCTGTAGGCGGTCATGGGCGATTGTAACTTCCCAAAATTTAAGACAGACAATTTCATTTTTATAATAAGAAAACCATCATCCAAAACGTGTTCATAAAACCATAAAAGAAAATCATAGTATGCCAGTAATCATCAAAATACATCAAGTCAACAAAATGCAGAACAACATGATGTGTGCGATGCAATCATCCCGAGCCCTCCCCATTCGATCCGGAAGTACCTGAAACATAAACTGAAAACCACAAGCACGAAGCTTAGTGAATTATTCCAAGATACCTCATACCATACATATAAAACATACAATGGGCCATGCACAACAACCATCAGGCCGCGCCCGACATCAAGCCACACTCGGAACAGATTTGTCAATATCATGTGATGGGCCCAGCTAGTACACCCATCAGGCCGCACCTGGCATCGCGGCCCACCTGACATACATACAATATATAAAATACATGAAAAAAATCACTAAAATAAATAACATACAATACAATTATCAGGCCCCGCCTAGCATCGAACCCCCCAATATACATATCACATACCACACATGCAAGAGTCACACAAACAACTAGCATCCTAATCATAATAACTCATGGTCCGACATTGGTGCCCTGAACCATTAAACACTGTGAGGAGATTCACCTAAAACTGCTGAAAATCAGATAACTGCTCGGACTGCTGATCCAGAAAGTCCCCGTGCTAATCAATCAAATAAAACACAATTAATAATTGGGTTATAAGCCATAAAAAGGAATCTATCTCATTTGTCCAACTTCCAGGGCGAAAGACCATTTTACCCTTTCCTCACTTGGCCCAACAAACGAGGCCCAACCCATTGGCTCCAAATGCCCAACATGGCCCAAATTCCTAAATGACACTCGAAGCCCATTATGGGCCCAAATCCAAGAAGGCCCAAAGCCTAAAAATAGATCAAAGTCAGAAAGATTATTGGACCAAAAAGGCTCAAAACCCTAACAGTCCAAATATGAGACCAATCGCAAAAGTCAACAAAAATCAACGGCTGTTGAGTACGCCCAACGTACTCAGACTTACACCCTGCGTACTCCCTACGTGGCCAGTACGTGCAACGTACGAGATTGGTAAGCCCATCATACTCCACAGTCAACTCAACTCTCCATAATTGCTTAATTGGTTAAGACACTAAGCCAAATTATCATATCTGATCCTAAATGATGTCTTAATACGTAAAGTTGGCAACTTTACACTTTTTCATGAATTAATGGGACCCAATACTAAAAAAGAACCATAATAATAACCCTAACTCATGCATGGTTCAAGATTACTCATCAAGATTGCATTTTGATGAACAAGGAGCCTCAAAAATTCCAAGATCTACCATCCCTAGCTTCTGGAGTAACTCATACTCTCAAGCATGACTTAAAGGACCATAAAAAGCATAAAAACAAGCTCTAACTAGATCTATAAAAAGAACCATCAAGTTAAGAGCTTTATAACTCAAAAAGCTTCCTAAGTTGGTGATGATTCTGGATCCACAAGCTGTAGCTACACCAATGCAACTTCCACATGTTCCTCTTCCTTCAAAATCACTAAAAACACCTTCAAATTTCACTTCCAAGCTCAAATACTCATAAGGCAACTATGGTTTCGTTCTTAGGGTTTGGAGAGGTGGAGGTTGGTCATAAGAAACTCCCAAAGCATCTTAAGGTGTTTAATAGGGTAAAAACCCTAAAAATTAGGGTTTTCCCCTGCTGACCGTACACCCTACGTACCCCCACGCACGCACAATGTCCGTGGGTACCTCCACGATCATGCATCGAGCCAGTACACCTAACGTACTCGGCTAGGGACTAATTTGCAAATATTTTTAAATGAATGGTTAAAAGGAACTATACCAAAATGCAAATGTTACAATTCCCCCCTCACCCCATTTGAATCAGGCTTCGTCCTCGAAGTCTGTTGTTGTGAACAACTCCAAATAATGCTCCTTCTTCATGACCTCGGGCTCCCATGTCTATTCTAAACCCTTGTAGTGCAACCGTTGCACCTTTACCAGATCCACCGATTTGGTCCAAAGAGCTTTCGTCTCTCTATCAAGGATGGCAATTGGTCTCTCAATATAATTCAGGTGATCGTCCACTTGAATATCCTGCAGTAGAACCACCGTGGAATCACCAACCAAACATTTTTGCAGCTGAGAGATGTGGAATGTGCTATGAATTTGGCTAAGCTCCTCGGGTAGATCCAAGTGATAAGCAACCCTTCCCACTCGGGCCAAAAACCGGAAAGGACCGATGTACCTGGAGCCCAAGTTGCCCTTCTTCCTGAATCGGATGACACATTTCCAAGGCGACACCTTCAGGAGAACCATATCCCCAACTTGAAACTCTAGATCTGATCGCCGCTTGTCGGCATAGCTCTTCTGTCGACTGTGTGTTGTCTGATATCAACCTCCAACCTACTGAATCAACTCGGTAGTCTTGTGTAACATCCCAAAATTTAAGACCAAAAATTTCATTTTTAAATAAGTTGTTATAAAAACCAATAGTATAAAAAACATTCATAATATAAACCCATGTCAAAACCAAAGTGTCAATAATCAAAAATGTCATCATAAATCAATATCAGAGTATAATCGCAAAGATTTCATGTGCAGAAAACATAGTGTGATGCGCTGCGATCCTGCCGGATCCGTTCCTTTTGAAAAAGAAGTACCTGAAACCAAAATTATAAACAGTAAGCACGAAGCTTAGTAAGTTTCCCTATCATACCCCATACCATATAATAAACATATTTCCAAACATATCTGGGTGCCCAACCTACCCTGTTGAGCATATCTGGGTGCTCAACCTACCCTTGTCAGGCATACCGGGGTGCCCGACCTACCCTCCAGTTTATAATAACCGGTTATGGGGACTATTTCACCCCTACCACTACCACATAATAATATAGCATAACATTCTGTCATGCATATCTGGGTGCCCGACCCACCCTACCAGTTTATCTCAACCGGATTCGGGGCTAGTCCCCTTCCTACCACTATCACATAATATCGTAGCATACTAGTACAAATAACATAACTGATAGTGGTCTAATTATCACAAAGACAATCATCTCTACTACAATTAGCTCCTAGTGGTCCGACATTGGTGCCTTCGACCCACTCTTACTGGAAGGTAACTCACCATATATTGCTGAAGTCCACTGTAAGAGTTCCTTACCTGCTGCCCTGACAACTCCTCAAGAGATGAATATCAAAATATCTCCCAATTAGCAATTGGGTCTCAAACCATGATCCAAAACCCTTACTTGGGGTGAAATGACCGTTTCACCCCGACCCATCGAGGTCTATACTATATAATCCATGAAAGCCCATTAATGGCCCAATGTTCCAAATTGGGCCCAAAAACCTTGGTTATGATCCAAAACCCTTACTTGGGGTGAAATGACCGTCCCACGCTACTTCTTCTCGACTGCCCATAACCATAAAGTGATTTACTTAACACAAACCCATAATAACCTTATAGTCAACCCTGGACAAAGTCAAAGTCCATAACCAAGGTCAACAATCTATGTTGACCTCAACTCTTCGAGTATAACCGGCCACTCGTCGTGTTCCTTGCAAAACTCGTCGACTCGACGAGTCACTAGAGTGACTCGTCGAGTCCCTTCCCAAAATCTCAACCGCAAACACTTGGCCGAGAACCCTATGGCCGTAAACTCCTTGGCCGTGCACGCTTAGCCGTAAACTCTTAACCTTAAACCCGACTCGCCAAGCTCATAAAGCGACTCGGCGAGTTCCCTTAGTCCATTTTGTTTTTGGTAATTTACAGTGGAATCTAGAGTCACAAACTTCAGATCCAACCTTCTCTATCATGGATGTCACGTAAAGTTGCAAACTTTACGTGCTTGCAAGGCCTCATAATGCTAGAAGGTCAATAATATGCTTTCAATAAGGTTTGTGTGCATGGGAAGGGTTAAGCTACATAAAGGCAACAACTTTCTGACTTTGGGGACCTAAAAAGGTCCAGATCTGAAACTATATCCCACTGATACGTCCAGATCTAAACTTGGACTCCATTTGCCCCAAAATGGACATGTACTTGGGAGAGGAGAGATCTAAGAATCTATAGTTCAAGGTAACGACTTTTTACCTTAAAATGATGCCTAATGTAGTGTAGATGCCAGGTCTACTGCTTCCCCTCTTGTTCCTTATTCTAAATCTCTTCTTCAACACTCCAAGTTTGGTAAACCAAGCTCTTACTCTCACTCAAGGGGGGTTCACGGTCGAAAACGTCTCTCTCAGAGGTAATAAGATGCTAAGGGAGGCTACAAGTGCAGATAATGATCCTTATATAGGGTGCAACCCTTAAAAACTAGGGTTTCCTCTTACAGCTCCTACTCGCCGAGTCGGGACTTCCGACTCGCCAAGTAGGTACCGATCCACCGTTCACGATTAAATGCCCCTACTCGGCGAGTTGGACTCCCAACTCGCCGAGTCCATGCACAAAACCCCCTTACAACTATAATTAACCTCTAGAACCAGGAATAGGTGTTACAAGTCTCCCCCACTTGAACTAGACTTCGTCCGCAAAGTTTACTGCCCCAAACAATTCCGGGTTGTGCTCTTACATCTCCTCTTCCAGCTTCCAAGTCCATTCGGAGCCCTTACGATGCTGCCATTGCACCTTTACCAATCTTATTTCCTTATTCCGAAGGCCCTTGGTCTTCCTATCAAGAATCATAACCGGTTTCTTGATATAGTTCAGGCTCTCATCCACCTGAATGACGTCCAATGAGACAATTACGGACTCGTCCGTGACACACTTCCGAAGCTGATACATGTGGAAAGTGTTGTGAATCTGGCTATGCTCCTCTGGTAGATCTAAGCGATATGCCACCTTTCCCACCCGGACTGTGATTCTGAACGGGCCTATATACCGAGGCCCCAACTTTCCCCTCTTCCAAAATCTGATAATCGCTTTCCAGGGTGACACCTTTAGCAATACGAAATCCCCCACCTGAAACTCAAGATGTGATCGCTGTCGGCCAGCATAGCTTTTCTGACGGCTCTGTCGACCCGCAACCGATCGCGCACTTGCCAAATCAGCCCGATAGTCTTGAGCACTACTTCAGTGCTTCCCATGACCCGGTACCCAACCTCATCCCAGCACACCAGGGTCCTACACCTCCGACCATATAAAATCTCGAAAGGAGCTCGACTGATAATGGCATGATAACTGTTATTGTATGAAAACTCTGCCAGTGGGAGGTATGTGTCACAACTCCCTCCAAAGTCCAACACACATGCCCGGAGCATATCCTTAAGTGTTTGGATCATTCTTTCGCTCTGGCCATCTGTCTGGGGGTGATATGCCGTGCTGAAATACAACTGGGTGCTCAGTTCCTCATGAAACTTCTTCAAGAACCTGGATGTAAACCGAACATCCCTTTTAGAGACCACCGACATGGGCACCCTATGCCTAGCCACCACCTCTTTCACTTAAAGGTCTGCCAACTTTTCAGCGGATATGCTTTTAGAGATCAGAATAAAGTGGGCGCTCTTTGTTAATCTATCCACAATCACCCATATAGCATCCACGCCCCTCGCTGTCCTTGGTAACTTCGTGATGAAATACATGGTGATCTCTTCCCACTTCCACATGGGAATGGGTAGTGGTTGGACCATGCCATGAGTTCGTTGATGCTTGGCCTTGACCTTCCTGCAGGTCAAGCACCGCTCCACAAACCAGGCGATCTCCCGCTTCATACAAGGCCACCAATAACTTAGTCTCAAGTCTCTATACATTTTTGTAGCCCCTGGGTGTATAGAGAACTTGGATTTGTGTGCTTCCTCCAATATTTTCTGTCTCACTCTTCCGGTCACCGATACCCACACCCGGCCACACTGTGTCAAAAGACCTCGACCATCTTTAACAAACATCGGGTACTGCTCCTGTATCCGCTCAATCTTCCAATTTTCCTTCTTCACACCCTTGACTTCGGCCTCCTTTATCATATCCAAAAAAGGAGAAATCACCATTATCCTCATGAAAATGTTCCTAATTGGGGACCCCGCCGTCTTGCGGCTGAAAGCATCGGCCACCACGTTGGCCTTCCCCAGGTGATATAGAATCTCACAATCATAATCCTTTAGTACGTCCAACCATCTCCTCTGACGCATGTTGAGGTTCTGCATATCGGTTAAATACTTCAAACTCTTGTGATCAGTGTATATGGTGCACCGCACTCCATACAAATAGTGCCTCCAAATCTTGAGGGCGAACACCACTTCCCCCAATTCTAGGTCGTGAGTGGGGTAATTTGCTTCATGAGGCTTCAACTGCCTCGAGGCGTATGCTATCACGTGCCCCCTCTGCATCAGAACTGTACCTAACCCTGAAATCGATGTGTCCAAATCTGACTTCGTATGAGGAAGTTATGAATTTTCTAAGATTTGGCTTAGTAGTGCACGACCTGAAACTCGATTTTTAGTTCGAGCGATTTTTGGCTTACGCGACCTAAATGAGAGTTGAATATCTCATTAATAGGAACTTAACGGTAAAAAGACAGACGAAAACGGAGTCCGTATGAAGGAGTTACAAATTCTTCGCGGTCATTTAACAGTCTAAACGCCTCCTACTGTTAAATTTGAGATCGGTCAAGAATTAGCCAATGGAGTCTAAATAAAAGTTGTAGATCTTGATTTTACCTACGCGTTGAAAAAAATAACGTCGAAAACGGAGCTCGTATGCGAGAGTTATGATTTTTCTAAGTTTGAAGGCTGATAGGCGATAGGGGTGACGTGGCACCACCAGAAGGCTGCCATATGCCCCAACTCGGCGAATAGGTCCTCCTACTCAGCGAGTCCATCAGTCAGCACCCCTATAAATAGAGTTGTCGGGTTCCCTCACTTCCTCACACCTTCAAACCCTTCTTTCACTCTCTAGTTTCCCTCTCTAGTTTCTCTCTCAAAAGCCCCAAACACCCCCCCCCCCCCCCCCCCCCTAAAGTCTAGGTAAACCCCCTAGCACCCGAAGGAAGCCTCGAGGCTCCCGAAGCCTCGAGAAAAGAGCCTTTCTGTGACATCCCCATTTTCACGGCCAGAAAAGACCGATTTTGTTTACGCTTTATTAAAATCAGAGTACATCTTTTAATAAAAATGTTGCGGGATTTATTCCCAGTAAAACATGATAAATACGCAATCAAAGCATTTCCGAAGAAAAGTATTTTTATTCAATTGAAAACATTTGGGATGTCATCGTCAATACAGAAACATAAGCATAAACAGAACTTATATTCATTATCACTAGTGATCTATATCTCCTTAATCTCTCAGTGTAATGTCACTTCATATCGACACCTGTGATATAAATAAACTGAGTGGGTCAATTGAAAACATTTGGGATGTCATCGTCAATACAGAGTACATAGGGTTTTCAACCCACAATAATATAATTATTATGTTTAAACAATCAAACAATCAACCCAATTACCTATCCCCATTATCTTCTTTATTCTTAAGGATCTACCCTAAGAATCAGCTATTCCTCGTTCATTCATTCCTAAGGATCATCCTAAGGAATCGGCACGAATTCCATCATTGCCACGGTTTACACAACGGGCACTAAGTCTCCATAGTCGCCAGGGCTTAAGCACTAAGTCTACATAGTCGCCAAGGTTTGGGCACTAAGTCTGCATAGTCGCCAGGGTTTAGGCATCAAGTCTGCATGATCACCAAGGTTTAGGTATCAAATCTGCATGATTACCAAGGTTTAGGCATCAAGTTTGCATGATCACCAAGGTTTAGGCACCAAGTCTACATGGACGCCAGGGTTTAGAGTACACCAGTTGAGCACATCGTTCACAACACCTACAAGTTGCGAGCCTACAAGTGTTCCACTGGACTGTCTAGAATAGTCCGTGGTTCTCATCTATACTCTGTTGAATGATGGGGCCATCATTTGGGAAAGGCTTCTCACATCGTCCACCTCTCACCCTCACCTCGTGGTCTATAACACCTCTCAACTCATCATCCAAATCATATTCCATCTAATACATCTACCCATGTTTTACCCCAACATTATCGTAGATATAAAATACATATACAGTTTAAATCATTTAAAACATGTATAAAATCGTTCATCTAGCATAGATAGCAAGTACTCAGATAATATGCACACATAGCACGTAATTTATATAAAATACTTCATACCTATGTGTAAGATGAAAGTAAATATGCACTCACTTGATTAGGTGGTGATTCCGAACTCAGACAGCACTTCGTTATCTCAAAACAATTTTCCTCGACAAAACAGCGGGTTTTTATTAAAAACCGGGCTTCGCTGGAGCAGCGTTTCCGAGCCGAAAACTTTTCTTCTCGGAGCCGTTGGGCGCTACGGTGCTTTCTTCTCGTGCTAGGGAGGTTCCCTAGACTTGGGAGGGGTTTAGGGAGGCTAGAGAGAAGTTAGAGAGAGAAAGAAATGCTTATGGTGTGAAGAAATAATGAAGGGTTCACCCTTTATTTATATGGATTTTGTAGTAAAGTAGCCGCTAAGTTTCGTCCATATCTTCCACGTACGAGCTCCGCTTTCTATGTTCTTTATATCCACGCACTGGTATTTATGAGGACTACAACTTTCATTTAGACCTCGTTGGCTAATTCTCCTTCTATCTCAGATTTATAAAAAACTGTATCGTATTTATCGCGCTCGAAGAGTAGCGACTAAGCTTCGTCCATATCTTTCGCATACGAGCTCCGTTTCCGACTTTATTTATATCCACGCTTTGGTATTTACAAGTACTACAACTTTCATTTAGACCCTGTTGGCTAATTCTCATTCTATCTCGGATTTATAAAACTGTATCGAATTTATCGCGCTCGAAGAGTAGCGACTAAGCTTCGTCCATATCTTTCGTATACGAGCTTCATTTCTGACGTTATTTATATCCATGCATTGGTATTTACGAGTAATATAACTTTCATTTAGACCTCGTTGGCTAATTCTCAATCTATCTTGGATTTACAAAACTATATCGAATTTGCCGCGCTTGAAAAGTAGAGACTAAGCTTTGTCCATAACTTTCGCATTTGAGCTCCGTTTTTTACTGTCTTTTTATCGTTTAACTCCTATTAACAATATCTTCGTTTCTCGTTTAGATTATTTTGGCTGAAAATCGACCGATCTAAAATTCGAATTTTCGGGCTGTGCACTGTTATGCTAAATCGTAGAAAAATCATAACTTCCGCATACAAAGTCAGATTTGGGCGTTCTTTTTATGGACACTCTTGGTTTAACATTTTATATGACTTTTGTTTAGATCTTTAAGGCTAAAAGTGTCTCTATCATAAATTCACTATTTACACTTCCCGGTGCCGTGCCGGTTCCGTCGCGAAACTTCGACGGGTCATAACTTCTTCGTTATAACTCGGATTTCGGCGCTCTTTATATGTACGGAAACCTTGTAACATATACTAAAAATTTGTTAAGATTATTTATTCTAAATAAACTTTTGCCAAAAAGTCGTTTTCGACCCCTATTATCTCTAAATTGACTAGCCCGGATCTACGGGCGTCACAATTATCTCCCCCTTAGGATGATTACGTACCGGAATCATCAAAGAAACAGGGATCACATGATGACTCCATACGTTATCTCTTCATCCTAAGTAATAACCGTAACTTTGATGTTCTTTCAAACGAGTATCTAACTCTAAGATTTCCTGACTACAGGCGGTGCCCGATCTTGGACCCGCTCCCTATCTCACATTGGACTCCCAATGATGACCTTCAAGTCACAATCTTGATCCTTACTGGAGACTGCTTCTTCCTCTTAACAATCTTAGGATTGCTACCATGTACCGATGTGTCGTATTGTAATGACCTAACATCGTATGTTGCAACATTTAGACTCGGGTCTTTTAGAGTCAAATTTCCAGAACAAACTATACCTTCCTTCATGTTCTAACCACATATTAAAAGGTAGCATTTCTAGCTACAAGCAACTTTTCGCGATACCTCTACAGATCATTTTTTTTATTTCAATCTTCCGTCTTAAGTCAGATGTTACATCGAACTTGATTCTCTGAACCACATAACATACCCAGCGTAGTCGGAATCAATTTGATATGACCACTAGGGTCGAAATAACAATCATCTTCTTAGTCAATACCAAACCGATGGTAACGACATGCTTGAATAAAACAGAATCAATTATTGGCTTCTTGGTAACCTTGTGACTTTCCCTGATCCAAGCGTGAGTCCTGTGCTTCCGGTAGTATATGCATCTACTCCCTTTCATACCTACTCATACTCGTCCCAAGTATTGTCTCGTAGTTTTCCAAGTCGTTATCACATAAACAATTTTAACACATACAAATGTGTCCAAACAATCATATAATTTTCCCTAGACTCTACTAGGATTTCTTCCATGCGTATCTTTAATCATCAATTCTGCTTCACTCGGTTGGTGATGGAAATGTCAGACGATGGAATAACTTCATGGATTATACCAAAAATCTTTCTTTCTGCTAATCGAATGTGTACTTCTCCCGTACTAGACGTATTATTTATTAGACACATTCTAAAGGCATGATATCACTCTTACGATATCTTCCGACAGGTACCATTTAGTATCGTAAGCCTTTTCATTTCCTCTA
This sequence comes from Lactuca sativa, assembly GCF_002870075.4. Classification (NCBI taxonomy): domain Eukaryota; kingdom Viridiplantae; phylum Streptophyta; class Magnoliopsida; order Asterales; family Asteraceae; genus Lactuca; species Lactuca sativa. The sequence goes on from NC_056627.2 coordinate 242,723,212, forward strand.
TTTTCTCAGTCTATCAGGGTTCACATCACTTCCTGAACTTCTGCCATTGTGATAGGTTCGGGTGTAGGTGCAACGACCAATGTATGACCCATCACATTCTTAGGCTCAGGTTGTCATCATCCTATTGTTTTGTACACCCAAGCAGACATTCAGTGTACCGAGATGAGAATTTAAGATAAGAAAGATCTTATTTATGATAGACGTATAATTCTCCTTATTACACTGAAACGTTGCATGCTAGTTCTAATATCATTATGATACGCTTAGAATCCTGAACACATAAGGTTTCCAGATCCGGTCGACAACAAACCATAGATCCGAACAAATAAGAGCATATAAGGCATTTTTTTATAGCTATAAGATAAATCATTTAGCACATAAAACATTTTAGGCATCTTTCCTAAAATAAACTAGTGCTCATGTCTAAATTATAGCAGACACTCATCTCACAATCATCGCTTAGCATTCTAAGTTTAAGTCTAGAAATTTCCTACAAATTCCTAGTTCGCTTAAACTAATGCTCTGATACCAACTGTGACATCCCCATTTTCACGGCAAGAAAAGAACGATTTTGTTTATGCTTTATAAAAATCAGAGTACCTCTTTTAATAAAAATGTTGTGGAATTTATTCCCAGTAAAACATGATAAATACGCTATCAAAGCATTCCCAAAGAAAAGTATTTTTATTCAATTGAAAACATTTGGGATGTCATCGTCAATACAGAAACATAAGCATAAACAGAACTTATATTCATTATCACTAGTGATCTATATTTCCTTAATCTCTCAGTGTAATGTCACTTCATATCGACACCTATGATATAAATAAACTGAGTGGGTCAGGTTGGGAAACCTGGTGAGTACATAGGGTTTTCAACCCACAATAATATAATTATTATGTTTAAACAATCAAACAATCAACCCAATTACCCATACCCATTATCTTCTTTAGTCTTAAGGATCTACCCTAAGAATCAACTATTCCTCGTTCATTCATTCCTAAGGATCATCCTAAGGAATCAGCACGAAGTCCATCGTTGCCACGGTTTACACAACGGGCACTAAGTCTGCATAGTCGCCAGGGCTTAGGCACTAAGCCTGCATAGTCGCCAGGGTTTAGGCACTAAGTTTACATAGTCGCCAGGGTTTAGGCATCAAGTCTGCATGATCACCAAGGTTTAGGTATCAAGTCTGCATGATCACCAAGGTTTAAGCATCAAGTCTGCATGATCAACAAGGTTTAGGCACCAAGTCTGCATGGACGCCAGGGTTTAGAGTACACCAGGTGAACATATCGTTCACAACACCTACAGGTTGCGAGCCTACTAGTGTTCCACTGGACTGTCTAGAATAGTCCATGGTTGTCATCTATACTCTGCTGAATTACGGGGCCATCATTTGGGAAAGGCTTCTCACATCGTCCACCTCTCACCCTCACCCCGTGGTCTATAGCACCTCTCAACTCATCATCCAACTCTTATTCCATCTAATACATCTACCCATGTTTTACCCCAACATTATCGTAGATATAAAATACATAGCACGTAATTTATATAAAATACTTCATACCTATGTGTAAGATGAAAGTAACTATGCACTCACTTTATTAGGTGGTGATTCCGAACTCAGACAGCACTTCGTTATCTCAAAACAATTTTCCTCGACAAAACAACGGGTTTTTATTAAAAACCAGGCTTTGCTGGAGCAGCGTTTCCGAGCCGAAAGCTTTTCTTCTCGGAGCCGTCGGGCGCTCCGGTGCTTTCTTCTCGTGCTACGGAGGTTCCCTACACTTGGGAGGGGTTTAGGGAGGCTAGAGAGAAGTTAGAGAGAGAAAGAAATGTTTATGGTGTGAAGAAATAATGAAGGGTTCACCCTTTATTTATATGGATTTTGTAGTAAAGTAGCCGCTAAGTTTCGTCCGTATCTTTCACGTACGAGCTCCGTTTTCTACGTTCTTAATATCCACGCGCTGGTATTTACGAGGACTACAACTTTCATTAGACCTCGTCGGCTAATTCTCATTCTATCTCATATTTACAAAAACTGTATCGTATTTATCACGCTAAAAAAGTAGCGACTAAGCTTTGTCCATATCTTTCGCTTACGAGCTCCGTTTCTGACTTTATTTATATCCATGCGTTGGTATTTACAAGTACTACAACTTTCATTCAGACCCCGTTGGCTAATTCTCATTCTCTCTCGGATTTATAAAACTGTATCGTTTATCGCGCTCGAAGAGTAGCGACTAAGCTTCGTCCATATCTTTCGCATAGGAGCTTCATTTCCGACGTTATTTATATCCATGCGTTGGTATTTACGAGTACTACAACTTTCATTTAGACCTTGTTGGCTAATTCTCAATCTATCTCGGATTTACAAAACTGTATCGAATTTGCTGCGCTTGAAAAGTTGTCACACCCCAAAACCACGAATGGCGGAAACGTTCACGGGTGGAGGACGTCATGTACAGTATCACAACAGTGTAATATAATAAACAAGCAACAACATCATCCATTGCATTATAAGTAAAGTTTTAATACATGTGTGTTCTTTCATTGTAGTAAGACACCAAAAATATACAATCAAAATAAAAGACGAGACTTGTCTGCTCCGTCTTCTCAAAACCTGGCCTCCGTACCTGTCTACTGATGACCTGAGAATACAAGTTATTTTGAAAGCGAGTATCAGCTTTAAAGCTGGTGAATTCATAAGTATATAAGTGTCATTGCCTTGTTTATGAAAATCTGTTATGAGGGCCATGTAAACCTTTAAATGAGAATGTTGAGGTAAGTATGAAATCCCTAGAAAAACCCTTATTTTCTATAAGTATGAAATGTAGTCTTCTACCAAGACCCGAATGTTTTGTAAGTATGAAGTGTAGTCTTCTACCAAGACCTGAATGTTTTGTAAGTATGAAGTGTAGTCTTCTACCAAGACCCGAATGTTTTGTAAGTATGAAGTGTAGTCTTCTACCAAGACCCGAATGTTTTGTAAGTATGAAGTGTAGTCTTCTACCAAGACCCGAATGTTTTGTTTGTAAAATGATAGTTTTTCCTTTGTTTTGACTAGTACTAAAAGTGCTTAGTCTAACTCATCGTTTATGTGAATGTATCACAAAATAAAGTAAACAGGAAAATGAAATACTGTAAGTGTTGTCACTGGGTACTAGGACCAACACAACATCGCATTAAGCGAAATGTATAACCTAATGAACATCCGAAGATTGTCCAATTGTCCTCTGTAGCAGCAGCAGGTGGGTGGAAGGGTTAGTCCCAAATCGATTTCCTAATATAAGTAGTAACCTTAGACCTCCGAAGATGGTCATCGACCACTGGTGCTAATTAGTGGGGTTCGGAATGGTAAGTCCCGTCTAGTTACGCCATTGAACCGGGATAGGAAAGACAATTTACACAGTATGCACTAATAAATCATCCTCATAGTCCTACGTACAAGTATTCATGTATGTGTGTCCATGTAACAGGTACGTATATGTAAACATATTCATGTATCAGGTAAACATCTGTAAGTACTCATGTATCAGATAATGTACTAGTATAGACTCATGAATGAACTGACTCTTGTGTGATTTCTTGTAATAGAGGTAATGTTTGTTATCTTCAAATTATCCCTATGATAATCTACTGTAATATAACTAGTTGACCATGTAAGTTTACCCATTCTTACTACTCAAGGGTATGGGAAAACCAAATGAAAGATGCAAACTATAACATTAGTACATATATAAGGATATAAGTGTATATGCATAGTTTAGTTCAAGAATGAAAAATGGTTTCTGTAAGACATCTTATGGGTTTTGAACAATAATTAACAATGACTTGATGTCATTTTAATAAACATTTCAAAGGTAAACATTTGGTAACAATGTGCTTTTAAGATGTAAAACCATTTTATGCATCACATTTTGTAGCATGTGAAATCTGTTAACTGACAAACACAGTTATAAAATACATATCGATGATTTAATAACATGTTTGTTTCTACTTGTATTCCCCCCCCCCCCCCCATTAAAGCATTCAAAATCATTTAAAACATTGATTAGGGGTATGAACTCACCTGTAGTTGGGGATTGGAATGAACTGAACGGTATCGGATTGCTAGGTGTCAAGCGAGGACTTGTGCACACACTACGATCCTAATGAACATATAATCACACATATATGCACTCAGTTAGACTTAAATGACTAATTGATAAAGTTAAGACATCCTAGACATAATAAACACTCTATATAAGTGTTTTAAGCCTTAAAGATTGCACCTAAGTTATTGTGGGACAAGGTATTTGTGTTTAGGGTTTCCAAAGGACCCTATATGAGAGTTTACTCTCTATAAACCATCACACATGGAGTTTACGGTTGTAAACTCTTGAGTTTACGGTCGTAAACTCCCAAACATGTGTGTTTGGTGTGTTTTAAAGTCCCAAATGCTTTCTAGAATTATTCTAACTTAGTGGCTAAGTCCTTGGAAGGGTTTAAGGTCTAGAAGTACTCCAAATAGGAGTTTACGGCCTCAAGGCCATTCCCCTTGGAGTTTACGGCCGTAAACTACCTTGGGGTGCTGTTTTTGTTGCTTTCAAGCCTCTTGCACTTGTAGGATATGTTCTAGACTTTTATTCCTAGCATATGAAGGCATTAGGCACACCTTAGTGCCCTTTTTAGGAGTTTACGGCCCAAGAACCATGTCTTGGCCGTAAACTCACTTGGTTAATTGATTTTGATGTGGTTTGGTCCCTCCATTAAGTGTGTAACAATTTCTTGTAAAGGCCTAGGGCTTTAGGTGTCATGAAAACACCCTTTTGTCCAATTAAATGGAGTTTACGGCCTAAGCTTCACTTGGGCCGTAAACTCACTTTTGTTTGTGTCATTTGATGTGTTTAAGACCTTGTGCTACTTGGGAAAATAGCCTAGATACAAGCCTTAAAGTCCTAGTGTCCTCAAAACACCATTTAGTGTTAGAAAATGGAGTTTACGGCCTATGAGAGTTCTGGGCCGTAAACTCCCAATCTTGGGTGGATTTTGGCTTGTTTTCTTGTCCCTAACATGCATACATAAACATCTAAGGCCTTATCATAACACAAGTGTCGGTTTTGGCTTCGTTTCGGGAGTTTACCGCCCAAGAACACCTTGGGGAGTAAACTCCTAGATCTCATGATTTAGCCATCTAAATCATGTTATAAGCATCTAATAAGCATTCTAACATTACTAGAAAGAGTTACTCACGTTTTGGTATAAAAACCCGAAGATCCTTCAGAGAGAAAATGGCTTTTCTCTAGTTGGAATTGTGAATAATGAATTAATTTAATTCAGAAAACTATTTATAGTCCTGAAATATTTTGACAGAAAATACTTTTATTCTCGAACTTGGACTGTAACATTATGAAACTTGAAATGTTCAAATTTCACAAACCCAGGAGCATCCACTCTCCTGATATTTCCTGAAGTGTAAACCCTAATGTACACAAACTTGTTCGAAAAAAGTCTGAAAATCACTGAAACTGGACTGGCTTCTATTGAATAGATATTGTTCGTACAAATGGAAATTTCGGGTTGTCACGAAAGTAGAGACTAAGCTTTGTCCATAACTTTCACATACGAGCTCCGTTTTTTTACTGTATTTTTATCGTTTAAATCCTATTAACGATATCTTCATTTCTCGTTTAGATTATTTTGGCTGAAAATCAACCGATCTAAAATCGAATTTTTGGGCTGTGCACTGATATGCTAAATCTTAGAAAAATCATAACTTCCTCATACGAAGTCAAATTTGGGCGTTCTTTTGATGGACACTCTTGGTTTAACATTTTCTGTGACTTTTGTTTAGATCGTTAAAGCTAAAAGTTGCTCTATCGTAAATTCGCTATTTACACTTCCCGGTGCCGTGTCGGTTCCGTCGCGAAACTTCGACAGGTCATAACTTCTTCGTTATAACTCGGATTTCGGCGCTCTTTATATGTATGGAAACCTTGTAACATATACTACAACTTGGTTAAGATTATTTATTATAAATAATCTTTTGCCAAAAAGTCGTTTTCGACCCCTATAATCTTTAGTATTTCTTATATTTCAATATAGTAATGTTATTAGGACCTTATAAGGAGTAGTTGGGCTATTATTATGGGTTATAAGTATTGTTTAACGCTTATATAATAGTAATAATAGCCAGACTATTAATTAGTTTTGTCGAATGTTAAACTAAACTCTAGTGGTAATGATAGTAGGTTTTGTCAGGGGATAATTGTTTTAAGAATAACAAAGTGTTGTCGGAGCGCCGATTCACCACCTAATCAGGTGAATGCATAGTCCCTTAAATCTTACTCATAGATATGAAATATTTTAATATAAATTACGTGCTATGTGTGCATATTGTTTGAATACTTGTTGTCTATGCTGGTGAAAGATTTTTATACATGTTTTAAATGATGTAAACTATATAAAGTATTTTATATCTACAAAATATGTTGGGTAAAACATGGGTAGATGAATGATGAGGGATAAAAGCTGAAATAGAGGAACATTAGTAGTATGGACCTAGTGCCCTATAGGTAAACACTGGCAGCAATGGACCTAGTACCCTATAGATGAGCACTGGCAGATGCGCCACAACCCGTAGATATTTTAGATCTACGGTAAACGTCCTAGCAGCCGCACTCTAAGGACAGTATCGGCAGCTGCGCCTAATACGGAGCCTTATAACCATGATAGTAGCGTTTAAAGGTCAATACCGGCAGAAGCGCCTCATAGAAAAGTCCTAATTCTGGCAGCTGCGCCTAAGTGATAGAACTAGCAGCTGTGCTTGACAGCTGTGTCATTGAAAACGATGGACTTCGTACCTATTTCTTAGGAAAATCCTTAGGAAGGAATGAACGAGAAATAGTTGATTCTTAGAGTAGATCCTTAAGATTAAAGAAAATAATGGGGATGGGTAATTGGGTTAACTGTTTGATGATTAAACATAATAATTATATTATTGTGGGTTGAAAACCCTACTTACTCACCAAGTTTCCCAACCTGACCCACTTAGTTTACTTGTATCACAGATGACGATGTGAAGTTACATTACAATGAGAGATTAAGGAGATATAGATCACTAGTGTAAATGAATGTAAGTTCTGTTTATGCTTATGTTTCTGTATTGACGATGACATCCCAAATGTTTTAAAATGAATAAAAATACATTTTCTAGCACCTGGTTCCTGGTATGTATTCTTGATTATTAACTCTCCTTATATATTGCATTTTAATCTTGGACTCGGCGAGTTGAAGGACTAACTCGCCGAGTAGAAGCTGGACTAGACGCGGAATCCACTCTGTCTACTCGGCGAGTAGATCCTGTCTGGACTAAAACCCTAACCCGGGTGTTTGCACCCTATTTAAACGATATAACCCAGCCTCCATTTCCCTACCACTCCCAGAGATCTGTAGAACGAAACCCTAGCCCCCTTTGTGTCCTTGTGGGTGATTTTTAGCATTGTGAAGGTGGTTTGGAGCTTGGGAGAAAAAGGAGAAGGTTGAAGAGTGCAAGAAGGGAAGAAGATCCGAAATCTGCTCTATGAAGGGCTTCTATTCAGGTAGAAAAGTTCCTACCTTGATCTTTAGTTCATTGAACCCCCTTTTGTCCCTAAAAAGAGGTTTTAAGCCCTAAGAACCTAAATCTCTATGTGTTTATGGTTAATGTTCTGCAAGGACTTCGGATTTGGACCTTTAGGACATCCTAGTAGCATAAATTCTCTGTGGTTGAGGCGATTGAGGTCCCTATTGAGTGTAGGACCTCTTAAAGAGCTTGGAATTGCATGTTTGAGCTCATAGGGCCGTGCATGCACGTAAAGTTTGCAACTTTACGTGGTAAACATGCCCTAGGACCATAGATCTGTGGTTTTAAAGCATTGCATGTCTCAGATCTGGCCTACTCGGGAAATGGGTCGAGGGACTCGACGAGTCCCAAAGTGGAACTCGGCGAGTTCTATGAAGATGGTCTTAGACTCGGCGAGTTGGATGAACAACTCGGCGAGTCCTATGAAGATTGCCTGGAGCTCGCCGAGTTGTTCTTCAAACTCGGCGAGTCATATGAACTTTCGCAGAGCAAGAGGGGTTTAAGCGTTGAAGGGTCAACCCTTCGTACCTGCACGCGGGATTAACCGTGTAACGAAGTCCCCAAAACCCCAAACCCTCGTATGGGGTGTTCTGGTGTGGATTGGAAGCGAGTAGGGGATCCGCTCGAGGAACTCGGCGAGTTGCTCGCGGACTCGGCGAGTCGGGACTTAAGTCGGCCCCCTATTCCCGAGTGGTGAGTCATGGGTGACTCAGTGAGTGGGGAGAGGGACTTGGCGAGTAGGACCGGATTAGTAAGGGAAGGACTCGGCGAGTCGCTCGCGGACTCGGCGAGTCCAGTCAACTGGAAGTTGACTTTGACTTGGATTTCGACTTGGTTAAGGGTAAAAGGGTCATTTTACCCTAAGTACATCTAGCAGTGTTTGACTGATCGTTTTGTGGGAAGTATAGCCGGAGGACGTCCGGAGCAGCAACAGTAGACAGTCAGTTCCCGATCAGATCAGCAGCTACTTTGAGGTGAGTTACCTTCCAGTAGCGGTGGGTCTACGGCCACAATGCCGGCCCACCAGTAGGAGTTGTATGTAGATGATTGTCTCTGTGATATTCATCTAGGGATTACTACTACCTGTGTTATGTGATGTGCTAGTATGATATGATGCTAGGTGCTTGTGACAGTAGGGGGAGATAGTCCCCAAGATATCCGGTCGGTAGGACCGAAGGGAGGCCAGCACCCAGATATGCTAGGCAGTATCCGGTTGAGAGGACCGAAGGGGAGGCCAGCACCCAAATATGCTAGGCAGTATCCGGTCGAGAGGACCGAAGTGGTAGGTCGGGCACCCAGATATGCTAGGCAGTATCCGGTCGAGAGGACCGAAGGGGTAGGTCGGGCACCCAGATATGCCTGACATTTTATGTATGTCATGTGATTATATGGTATGTAGTACGGTGGGGGGGGGACTCACTAAGCTTCGTGCTTAGTGTTTTCATTTTTGGTTTTAGGTACCTCTTCAGCTAAGGGAAAGGATCTGGCTCGGTAGCAGCATATCACACACACTCTTGTTTCCGCAATTATGAGTTTATTCTGGGATTGATACTCTGATGTTTTGGTTGTTTACATGTTGTGGATTCAAATTTGGGTTTTCGATATGAAATGGTTTAATTAAACAATGTTTTAATCATTAATGTTTTCTAAGTAATGTTTTAAAAACGAAATTTTTGGACGTGAAAATTGGGTCGTTACAAGTTGGTATCAGAGCCCTGGTTTGAGGGATTCGGACTCACCTTCGGGGGTGTCTGAACTAAAATCGAGGGAGTAAAAGATTTTCCAAAAAGAAATGTTTTCTAAGAATTAAGAAAAGGGTTTGAGAAAGAACGAAGTGTGTGATGTGCACAACCGGCCGAGCTCAAGTAAGTATTCCCCAAAGTACCCATACAAGCTTATGTTGTGTTTATCAGTCTCAGTAGAACAGCATGCTAGAATAGGACTAAGGATCTAGTAGTGATGCCTTATGTGCCAGCTTTATGTGCTTCAGTGTGTGAAAATTGCATGCTAGAATTGAGTAGACAGCAGTAGGATAGCCTGTTAGGTTATGCCTGATAGTATGAGTATTAGCTCTGTATGCTAGATCAGTTTCTCTCTATGAGAGCGGATTTGCTTGAGATTGTTCCCTTAGTTCGAATGCTGCTTGCTTTGTTCTTTGTGGGACTCTGAGTGGTGGGAGTTAGCCATTAGGTGAATACGTCACGTCACATGTGATCAGGTTTGAATAATCTTAGAGTACTGGATTTGGCCCTATTGCGCAGCTCTCGTTTGAGTCTAACCGTTGTAGGGATGAGTCTGTTACTCAAAGGATTATCCGAGCCTCACCCCATGTGATGGTATTTAGGTAATGGTTAACTGGAATTAATAGGAGGCCTTCAGCAGCTGAGGACCTAGTAGGGTGGAGCCTGAGATTTCCCAAGGCAAGCCTAGGATGAGTATAGCGGTGATCAGTAGTAGTGGAAGGAATCTGGTGGAGTCGAGGCAGTACTTGAAGAAGGTACAGATAGATGTGGAAGGTAGTATGGGCCCGTATTACTGAAAGCAGAGGATCCCTACCCGAACCAAGGAAGGCCAAGATAAGACCAGGGAACTTGTAAGTGGTTGTGATCCCTCAAGAAGTATCAGTATCACTAATGAATGTTATTTATGTATTGCAGAATGGTGGTACTACGATCGAGGCCAATAGATGGCAGTTCAGGAGAGGGGTCAGGTTCCGAGCCAGTGGATGAGGGACTACGCGAGTTCATCGCGTCAGAGATCACCAGGGGTATCCTTGAGTCGACCCCCATTATCTTCGGGTCGATCAAGGAGGGGATCATCGAGTTGATGGAAGATCGCCTCCGGGCATTCAGGAGCAACATGGCATCTGGCTAGTCGGGATCTCGCATACTGTCCTTTAAGGACTTCAGGGGCAGTGGTGAGCCGGATTTCCACGGGGTGAAAGACCCCATTGCCGCCAGACGATGGATTGCAGACATCGAGTCTGCACAGTTGACTAGCTTCTGCCCCGAGGGGTCGAAGGTGAGGTATGCAGCTGGGTGCTTATGAGACCAAGCTCGAGACTGGTGGGAGTCAGTGGGTGACTCGTTGGGAGCCTCAGCGATCGAGGCTATGACTTGGTCAGATTTTGTGACCAGATCAGGGTAGAGTTTGCGCCAGCTGTTGAGCTTCAGCAGCTGGCCAGGGAGTTTTTGGACATGAGACAGACGACGGAGACTGTGGCGGAGATCACCGCCAAGTTCCGGGAGAGGGCACTGTTGGTGCCCCAATATGCGGGCGATGAGGACATGAGGAGGACCCGCTACCATGACATGCTCCGAGCTGATATTCGGGAGCACGTTAGTTTTTCAGCTTGCCCTACCTTGAACTCCATGATTGCCAGGGCGAGGGAGAGGGAGATAGATTTGGAACACATAGGGAAGCGGAAGGCGGGAGAGGGACAGTCAGGAGGGGCTTCGGGGAAGAAGCCCAAGGAATTAGATTTCGGGCCAAAGGGCCAACAGGGTCGGGGCCGCTGCAGGAAATGCGGCAAGTCGCACGAGGGGGCGTGCAGGTCGGGATCATCAGGCTGCTATAAGTGCGGCAAGCCTGGGCACTTTAGCAGGGATTGCACTGCTCCGGCAGCAGTTATTCAGGCGTCTGAGTTGTTGTGTTTCCACTGCAACCAGAGGGGCCACAAGAAGGCCAATTGCCCCAAGTTGACAGTTTCAGCTCCAGTAAAGGCGCCAGCTCCAGCAGCCCTGCGGATCACAGATGGCTGGCAGAGGCTCTAGTGGTGAGGAGCCGGGCATTTCAGCTGACCGCCGAGGAGGCACGCGCTGCACCCGGTGACGGGTATGATTCTTTCCTTCTCATTTATTTATATGATGTTATGATATTGATATGTGCTCTGTGTGTATATGTATGCATTAGGATTGTTCCATGTGAACGGCATCCCAGTTCAGGTGTTGTTCGACTCGGGTGCCTCCCGATCATTTGTTTCCCTTGCGCTTAGCAAGAAGTTTCCTGAGTCCTCGGGCGTGTTAGATTTCCCTTTAGAGGTAGAAATTGCTGATGATCGATCGGTGCGAGCATCGATGGTGTTTCGGGATTTCGTATTGCGTTTGTTTGAGGAGTGCTACATGGTAGACTTGGTTCCCATTCCGTTGCGTGGGAACAAGGTGATTATAGGCATGGATTGGTTGAGCCCCAATGCGGTGGTGATAGATTGCGCACAGCAACTGGTGCGAGTCAGGACCCCAGGTGGGGGAGAGTTAGTGATTCATGGCGAGAGGCCACAATGTGGACCCTCAGTCTGTTCAGCAGCGAGGGCTAGATGATACCTTCAGCAGGGATGCGCAGGTTATGTCGCGTATGTGATGGATACCCGGGAGGCGGGTAAGGTGACGGTGAGCGAGGTTCCGGTGGTGCGAGATTTCGCGGATGTTTTTCCAGAGGAGCTTCCTGGGATACCTCCGGAGCAACAGGTGGAGTTCAGGATTGACCTCGTTCCTGGTGCGGCTCCGATAGCCAAAGCACCGTATCGGTTGGCTCCTTCTGAGATGTAGGAGTTGTCTACGCAGCTGCAAGAGCTGTTAGACAAGGGATTCATTCGACCGAGCAGTTCACCCTGGGGAGCCCCGATTCTGTTCGTGAAAAAGAAGTATGGGTCGCATCGGATGTGTATAGATTACCGGGAGCTGAATAAGGTAACGGTGAAGAACCGTTACCCACTCCCGAGGATTGATGATCTCTTTGACTAGCTTCAGGGAGCGTCTTGGTTTTCCAAGATCGATTTGCGTTCAGTTTATCATCAGATGAGGGTCAGAGAGGAGGATGCGCAGAAGACCGCGTTTCGGACGCGCTATGGCCATTATGAGTTCGTGGTGATGCCGTTTGGGCTCACCAATGCTCCTGCCGCATTCATGGGCCTCATGAACCGCGTATGCAGACCAATCCTGGATCGGTCTGTGATAGTTTTCATTGACGACATCTTGGTCTATTCCAAGACACAGGAGGAGCATGAGGAGCATCTGAGAGAGGTTTTGGAGACCCTGAGGAGGGAGATCTTGTATGCCAAGTTCTCCAAGCGCGAGTTTTGGTTGCGCAAGGTGCAATTTCTCGGACACCTTGTCAACTAGAACGGGATTCTAGTCGACCCGGCCAAGGTCGAGACCGTGATGAGATGGGAGGTTCCTAAGTCTCCATTCGAGATTTGGAGATTCCTGGGATTAGCAGGCTACTATCGGAGGTTCATTCAGGATTTCTCCAAGATAGTCGTACCCCTGACGCGGCTGACGAAGAAATCCGTGGTCTTTCGGTGGGGACCCGAGCAGCAGGTTGCGTTTGAGACGCTGAGACAGAGATTGTGCGAGGCGCCAATCTTAGCCCTGCCAGAGGGCGTAGAGGATTTTGTGGTTTACTGTGACGCGTCCATTTCAGGGTTGGGCGCGGTACTGATGCAGAGGGGGCATGTCATTGCCTACGCTTCGAGGCAGCTCAAGCCTCACGAGGCGAACTACCCGACGCATGATCTGGAGTTGGGGGCGGTGGTTTTTGCCCTCAAGATTTGGCGGCATTACCTCTATGGGGTTCGGTGTACCATTTACACGGTCCACAAGAGTTTGAGGTACCTCATGGATCAGCCGAATCTGAACATGAGGCAGCGTCGGTGGTTGGACGTGGTGAAGGATTATGATTGCGAGATCCTCTACCACCCGGGGAAGGCCAACGTGGTGGCCGATGCGCTTAGCCACAAGGCGGCGCCGATCAGGGATATTTGCATGAGGATGACCGTAGTAAATCCCCTGTTGGAGCAAATTTGGGAGGCTCAACAGGAGGCTATCAAGGAGGAGCATCGGAAGAGCGAGCATGTGGTGGGTCAGGTTTCCTCCTTCGATTATGATAGCTGAGGACTATTGACACTACACCGTAGGGTGTGGGTGCCGTATCACGGAGGCGTGCGCCAGATCTTGATGGAGGAGGCGCATAAATCCCGATTCTCTATTCATCCAAAGGCGATGAAGATGTGTAGGGATCTTTGTCTAGATTATTGGTGGCCCTGCATGAAACGGGATGTGGCTTGGTACGTCGAGTGGTGCTTGACCTGCAGGAAGGTCAAGGCCGAACATCAGAGACCGCATGGAAAGATGCAGCCGTTGGACATCCCGTTGTGGAAATAGGAAGATATCACGATGGACTTTATCACGAAGCTTCCCAGGACCGTGCGTGGAGTAGATTCGATTTGGGTCATCGTAGATCGATTGACCAAGAGTGCTCATTTTATTCCGATTCAGGAGAGCATTTCGGCCGAGAAATTGGCCGACATCTATATTAGGGAGATTGTGGCGCAGCACGGGGTGCCAGTATCTGTTATCTCGGACAGGGATGTGCGCTTATTTCCAGGTTTTGGAAGAGGTTTCATGATGTGTTGGGCACTCGTTTGCATGTTAGCACCGCCTTTCACCCGCAGACAGATGGTCAGAGCGAGCGGACCGTCTAGACTCTGGAGGATATGTTGCGGGCGTGCGTGCTAGACTTCGGTGGTAGCTAAGATACTTATCTTCCCTTGGCTAAGTTCTCGTACAACAACAGCTACCACGAGAGTATCGACCGCCCTCTATTCGAGATGTTGTACGGACGGAGGTGCAGGACCCCGATATGCTGGGGAGAGGTTGGTCAGAGAGTTATGGGGAGCATCGAAGTGGTGCTCAAGACTACCGAGAGGATTCAGCAGGTTCGGAGCAGGCTGCAGACCGCGCAGATTCGGCAGAAAAGTTACGCCGACAAGCGCCGATCCGACCTGGAGTTCCAGGTTAGGGATATGGTTCTCCTGAAGGTGTCGCCTTGGAAGGGCGTCATTCGATTCAGGAAGCAGGGTAAGTTGGGCCCAAGGTATATTGGGCCATTCAAGGTTGTAGCCTGGGTGGGCAAGGTGGCGTATAGGCTGGATCTGCCAGCCGAGCTCCGTCAGATACACAGCACTATCCATGTTTCTGAGCTGCGGAAGTGCCTGGTAGACGACTCCGCAGTGGTTCTGTTAGAGGACATTCAGGTCGATGGCGGCCTAAATTATGTTGAGAGACCAGTAGCAATCATCAATCGGAAGTCGAAGGATTTGAGGAACAAGCAAGTGGAACTCGTGAAGGTGCAATGGCAGCACCGGAAGGGATCAGAGTGGACTTGGGTGCCGGTGGAAGAAATGATGGAGCATTACCCCGAGCTATTTTTGAAGCAAGCAACAGACTTCGAGGACGAAGTCTAAAATAAGTGGGGGAGATTTGTAGCACCTAGTTCCTGGTATGTATTCTTGATTATTAACTCTCCTTATATATTGCATTTTAATCTTGGACTCGGCGAGTTGAAGGACTAACTCGCCGAGTAGAAGCTGGACTAGATGCGGAATCCACTCTGTCTACTCGGCAAGTAGGCTCGTGGGACTCGGCGAGTAGACCCTGTCTGGACTAAAACCCTAACCCGGGTGTTTACACCCTATTTAAATGATCTAACCCAGCCTCCATTTCCCTAGCACTCCCATAGATCTGTAGAACGAAACCCTAGCCCCCTTTGTGTCCTTGTGGGTGATTTTTAGCATTATGAAGGTGGTTTGGAGCTTAGGAGAAGAAGGAGAAGGTTGAAGAGTGCAAGAAGGGAAGAAGATCCGGAATCTGCTCTGTGAAGGGCTTCTATTCAGGTAGAAAAGTTCCTACCTTGATCTTTAGTTCATTGAACCCCCTTTTTGTCCCTAAAAAGAGGTTTTAAGCCCTAAGAACCTAAATCTCTATGTGTTTATGGTTAATGTTCTGCAAGGACTTCAGATTTGGACCTTTAGGACATCCTAGTAGCATAAAGTCTCTATGGTTGAGGTGATTGAGGTCCCTATTAAGTGTAGGACCTCTTAATGAGCTTGGAATTGCATGTTTGAGCTCATAGGGTCATGCATGCACGTAAAGTTTGCAGCTTTACGTGGTAAACATGCCCTAGGACCATAGATCTGTGGTTTTGAAGCATTGCATGTCTCAGATCTGGCCTACTCGGGAAATGGGTCGAGGGACTCGGCGAGTCCCAAAGTGAAACTCGGCGAGTTCTATGAAGATGGTCTTAGACTCGGCGAGTTGGATGAACAACTCGGCGAGTCCTATGAAGATTGCCTGGAGCTCGCCGAGTTGTTCTTCAAACTCGGCGAGTCATATGAACTTTCGCAGAGCAAGAGGGGTTTAAGCATTGAAGGGTCAACCCTTCGTACCTGCACGCGGGATTAACCGTGTAACGAAGTCCCCAAAACCCCAAACCCTCGTATGGGGTGTTCTGGTGTGGATTGGAAGCGAGTAGGGGATCCGCTCGAGGAACTCGGCGAGTTGCTCGCGGACTCGGCGAGTCGGGACTTGAGTCGGCCCCCTATTCCCGAGTGGTGAGTCATGGGTGACTCAGTGAGTGGGGAGAGGGACTTGGCGAGTAGGACCGGATTAGTAAGGGAAGGACTCGGCGAGTTGCTCGCGGACTCGGCGAGTCCAGTCAACTGTAAGTTGACTTTGACTTGGATTTCGACTTGGTTAAGGGTAAAAGGGTCATTTTACCCTAAGTACATCTAGCAGTGTTTGACTGATCGTTTTGTGGGAATTATAGCCGGAGGACGTCCAGAGCAGCAGCAGTAGACAGTCAGTTCCCGATCAGATCAGCAACTACTTTGAGGTGAGTTACCTTCCAGTAGCGGTGGGTCTACGGCCACAATGCCGGCCCACCAGTAGGAGTTGTATGTAGATGATTGTCTCTGTGATATTCATCAAGGGATTACTACTACCTGTGTTATGTGATGTGCTAGTATGATATGATGCTAGGTGCTTGTGATAGTAGGGGGAGATAGTCCCCAAGATATCCGGTCGGTAGGACCGAAGGGGAGGCCAACACCCAGATATGCTAGGCAGTATCCGGTCAAGAGGACCGAAGGGGAGGCTAGCACCCAAATATGCTAGGCAGTATCCGGTCGAGAGGACCGAAGGGTTAGGTCGGGCACCCAGATATGCCTGACATTTTATGTATGTTATGTGATTATATGGTATGTGGTACAGTGGGGGGAACTCACTAAGCTTCGTGCTTACAGTTTTCAGTTTTGGTTTCGGGTACCTCTTCAGCTAAGGGAAAGGAGCCAGCTCGGTAGCAGCATATCACACACACTCTTGTTTCCGCAGTTATGAGTTTATTCTTGGATTGATACTCTGATGTTTTTGTTGTTTACATGTTGTGGATTCAAATTTGGGTTTTCGATGTGAAATGGTTTAATTAAACAATGTTTTCATTATTAATGTTTTCTAAGTAATGTTTTAAAAACGAAATTTTTGGACGTGAAAATTGGGTCGTTACACATTTCTTCGGAAATGCTTTGATAATGAAATTATCATGTTTTTCTGGGAACAAATTACGCAACGTTTTTATTAAAAGTGATACTCTGATTTTTTTATAAAGCATAAACAATAATCGGTCTTTTCTGGCCGTGAAAATGGGGTTGTCACACGGGAGCTAGCAACTAAGTAGAACATGTCTTGTGCAACTGCACATGACATATTGTGGGACAGTGCATGGCTACCCATCGCATCCCTATTAGTGATGACAGTCGGTGGAAAAGAATGGCGGGTGAACTCTACGACATTGGTACATATAAAAAAATGAGAATCATTTTGCAAATTCTAAGCATGAACGAAGGGACCAACACCAAGGTCGGTCGGGGGCCCTGAGAAACCTCCTTTGGAGGAGTTTGATGACGTGAAGCCCCACCGAGGCCCCCAGAAGAAGTAAGTTTGGGATTGGATTGTGAAGCAAACTGAACCGGAACGATGGACTATGTAGACGCCCCTGATCCCCTTTATAATATTGTGTGTCTTCATCTGGGATCACTACGATCGCCTCCGGAGTAGAGGAAATCGAGCTTAGCAGAAGAATAAAATCCGCCTCGACTCAATGTGCCTACCGATGTTGATAACATCGGAGGAGACCTCCTCCATCGCCAAGATGGCTTTCGTCTTGTCCATGGCCTGCCGAACATCCGAGACAATACCGTACTTACTATCCCCCACCACCTTAGTACGGCCAGGGTCAATGGTCAGAGACGGGGAAACCGTGGTAATGAGTTGAGGAACCAAAGGCCGCTCACCGACAGTCGCCGATGAACCTTCCAAGGCCAACGTAACCAGAGCAGGATTTAGGACGAGCCAGTCAACATGACACAACTGAGGGATAGCCTCAAAAAGATTAGTCTCACGATGCTCTAATTTCCCTCGATATCGCTTTCCTAAGACATCATCCCTAGAAAACAGGGACTCAACACCTAGCAGAGAAGACTTCATAAGGAAAGTGACAAACACACTCCCAAATGAAGTTTTTTCTCTTAAATATAAAAAAGGGGGGCATAGGAGGAGAATAGAACAAAGTCACTTACCATCAATGACAGTGTAAAATATTGGCATCTTCCTCAGGCACGACTCGGATGGTCTTCAAAAGATCAGTGGTAGCCTGGTTATGAGGAAACAGTTTCTGAGAAACATTAGAGAAGTTATTTGCCCGATAGTGCCCACGGCCGAATCAATCTTGGTTGACCCACAACCATTTTTCCTACCAATTCTTAGGGGTTTTGACATTAGGGACCAAGACATGATCACCACATCCAGTAGAGAACGTGTACTTGTCGCCGGTAGCGCTAAAATTGAAAAGAACATAAAGACAATGGAGTCAGTAGGCACACCATTCGCTCGACAGATCATCTTGAATGCCACCATTTTGTTAATAGCGTTCGAGGTAAGCATTTGAATACTACAACCATTATTCTAGAGAAGCTCCTCCTAGATGTATGTGAGAGTAAGGCGCAGACCGACATCAAAAGTCTTCAGATAAATGTCGACCTTGCTGGTAGGAGGAGAAAGAATCATCGAGTCAGCCGACAGAAACTCCAAACCATCAATGAAGGAGAAACTATAAGCTTCAATGAGAAGTTGGAACTTGGCATCAGAAGGGATGATACCAGGTTGAGCAGCCATTAAAGAAGATGGGAGAATGGAGGAAGCCTTAAAGGAAAGAAGAAAAAAGGACATAAGGAAAAGCGTGAGCCAATAAGGAGGATTTTCACCCTTATAAGGAATAAGGAAAGGTTGGATATTCAAAATCCATGACAAAATGATGTAACTGACTGCAATAATGGGCAGTCACATCGCCGGAGAAATCGAAGCATTGATTGAATCAACCCTTAACGCGTGTACAGAACAGTTAATTCCATAACATAATAGCTAGTTTAGCAACACTAAAACTACTTGACTAGGGGACTTGATGACATTCCCTCTAGCATGGGCCAGAATCTGCGCTCAGACGCGCCAAGAATTGCCCAAGGCAGAACTACACCTGGTATAGCTAGCCCGGCAGAACCTCGTGCCCTCGGACACTCCAAGCACAAAGCACCCACATAGAAGGTTTTGTCCCCACCATGGGCACCTTCTACTCTGCGAAAAATCATAATAGCTCAATACGAAAAAGGGGATGCTCAATACATTACCACCAAAACCAATCATTGGCTCTGACAGAATGAGGAGCATGATTGCCCAATCAGTGTGCCTGATCCTATCGGGTCTGACACCCTTGTCTCGTATGGACTGGTAGGAGATCTCAGTATAAAACGCCTTCGCCAGTGCCCGGAAGTGTAAACCTATTTCTTTCAGTTCATCGCAAATAACCCAAGTCTATCTACTGAATTAAACATCAGAGCGTGTTCCTGGGATCCTCTCCCAGAGAATGGATGACGGTTTCTCCATGTTGTACCTTGCAGGTTCGTCGAAGTATCAGAACCCTTGAAGAGCATCTTCGAAGAACTAGGTCACATCAATGACTAATTTGTATTGAACCATACGATCTAAACCATTAGATTCGAAACAAAGTATGAGTGCCCCTTCCCTTAATTCTATCACAATGAAAGAATTTCCAAACCTAGCAATTTGCAAATCGAAAACATTGTTCCCTACGAACAGTATATGCAATCAACTGGACATGTACCCAGAAATCAACTGGACTTCTAAAAATCAGTACTCCTGACTTCCTTACTAAAGTAAATTTTTTTGTTATGCGATGCTTCAATAAGTTTCCAACTAGACTTCTAAGCTTATACACCTTCATTGGATAGCTTATGTGTATGTGTTTAAACCCTTTCAAAACTTATATATATATATATATATATATATATATATATATATATATGTCATGAAAGTTCGAAAAAGTCCTTACCATTCCTCACAATTCAAAATATGAAGGGGGATGTCGTAATGATATTGTGAATTTGAGAATGCAACTAACACAACCAATATCCATACTGATATTTATCTGATCTTCTAAAATCTACTAGCCAAAGCATTTCTTCACAATCATTCTCATGAATTAGAGTGAATCTTTGTCACATAGACTTCAAGGTGTATATGTTCCCATCCATGTAAATATACATTTCCAACCTACAAACATATGTTGTTAGCATCTCACCCATATTTATCAATGTACTTTTACTGACCAACGATCTTTTCTTTTGCAGTTAATTGAAAACATAGAACTCATAAGCATTGCCAACTCAACTAAAAGTGCATAGAAATAATAATGTGTAAACCAAAAATGACAGGTTATCAACCTTAGGTTGCATGCTAGTGATACTAAAAGGTTTATTGTCGATTAACTCCTAATACTCTCAAGAACTCTAAGACTCCCACTGACTTCTTGACATATGAGTTTACTCTCAAGAACATTCCTTGATGATATTAAATCAAATATTCAAAAGTTTGTGTGGATTCCCGACAAGAAAACACTTCATAGAATTGCTATTATTTTATCTTTTGTTTTGATGAAAACATCACAACTCCAATTCTAAATGTGCTAGAGTAAGAAAAGATTATTACTCCACATTTCACGAGGTGTTTTCAACCTACTTAGTTTGAAATAAGTTTCAAGACATGATTTGTAGTAACTTAAGTATGGCTCTAAAACTAGATTGGAAACGAAGTGTGACTCATCTCTTGATTAAACCATTCAACAATACCCGATTCGTCTTCTTAGTCATACAATCACACTAAGATGTTCTTCGAGTATCAATTGTGATATAATTCCACAATCATTAAGATGATCATAAAACTTGATGCTAAAGTATTTTTCCATTCCTTTCAGATTGGAGAAACTTTTATCTCTCTGGCTAATTGATTCTTCTATTCGTTCTGCTCCTATTTGAATCTTTTCAAAATATTAGAATTGTGCTAAATCTTATAAACATAACCATATTTAATGAAACATCAGTAAATCATGATGAATATAACTATCGTCCTTTGTGGTGGATCTGAATAGTCCATATCAGTATGTATTAGATCCATTAGTCCTTTACTTTACTCACATAAACATACGAATAATGAATTAATTATAGTTTTCCAATTAACAAGATTCTCATACACTATTATACGATGCGAATTGTACAACACCAAGTATCTGTCCATTTGGTGATGAGATTTTTTTTTCACTTGGTCAGTTATGACAATACCACAAGCGATATCATAAGAATTAAATCCACAATTAATATTACTATTATTAGAAATATAATCAACCGTTTAACAACAATTATCAACATTTCTGCTTTAGATGTTTCATTAAATATGGTTATGTTTATAAGCATCTCTGCTTTAGATGTGCTCTTAAGCATTTCTGCTTTAACAACAATCAACATTTGGGTCAGATCAGTTAGGGTCATGTCGATATTCCTCATATAAAAGTTCTTAATGAACTGATCATATGTCTTTGGAAGCGAGAGAAGAACCAAGTCAATGGCTTGCTTCCTTGGGAAAAAAACACCCAATCTATCCAACATGTCAATGTACGGTTTCTTTTCAGAACGTGTGTACACACAAAGTTTCCATCTTGATGTTTATATGCCAATAGGGATCGAGTAGTCTCGTATCTCTCAACTTGAGGTACACATGACGTCGGAAGAGTCATAGGAGGAGGAGGTGGAAGATAGATGATGTCCAATTCCATCATTTCCTAAGGAAGGGAAAAATAATTTCACCATGACTTGAAATTGGAAGACCATCTCTGGAAGATTGAGGAAGACTATTTCCATAAGGATGGGGAAGACCATTACCATCTTCATAAGATATTTTAAAATAGGAGAAAAAGAAGAATTCAAGTTAGTTGATTTAATCCTTAATTATTAACCCAAAATTAAATTAAGGCTAGGATTCATATTTTCGATTCGAACTTTGAAGAGGGATGTCGTAATCAAATTCAAATATATTTTTGATAGGTAAGGCGTTTACCAATTCCAATCTTATGAAATTCCTATATCTTTTGAGATTCATTGAATCTTATCAATGGCATGTTTAATCTCTGATTATGCTCTCACTTTTGTGATTGGGATGCCGAGGATCACAAATGATATGTGAATAACCATGCAAACTCGCTTGACAACCTTGATGTCATTCATTATCTCACATTGATATGTAGGTTAACCACACACACTCCATCGACGACACATGCTCCACCAACGACATATAAGTAGGATGTACGTTGTTCATGGATTAGCATACTTTTCACATTTTTTCTAAAGTAACTATGAGTTGGATTTTATAAAGAAATGTTTAATTACTTTATATCATTATACTTATTAATGAGATTGCGTACTATCAAATATGTTCGGCTAACGACCCTCCACCATACAAGAGAGTTGTAGGTAAGAATGGATACTCAACAACAATCATTTTATAGGTCGCTTCTTTAAACTCTCCTTATAGTTTGGCTTCGTGAATGAGTCGTACTAGGGATTTGACCGACTTGTGTTATACATATAATATATTAAACCATTATATATATATATATATATATATATATATATATATATATATATATATATATATATAAAGTATAAGGTGTATTTTAAAAGATTTAAAAATACAAGGTTTAATCTTTTATAAATTAACTTTATAATTTAATTAAATTTAAACCAATTTATGGATTTATTAATTGTCTTTTAATTAATCATTGAATTAAATTACTAATAAGATACATAAGGATAATATTAATTAATCTTATAGTCAATCATTATCTACTCTAAGATTATCTCCTAACATTTTGGGTTTTATTTAATTATCTAATATAAGTAAAACTCGGTTTTGGTAGATACTATATGAGATAATTACTAAATGACAACCATATAAATCAAATTTGGCAAGAAAAGGTGAAAATTTTGAATTTACTATGCTCACGTCGTGAGCATCAAATCTCATGTCTTGAGATTAGTCTGACAGAAAAATAAAGCTCTGAATTTTATTGTGCTCACATCATGAGCATTAAATCTCACTTCGTGAGATCAGTCTGACAGAAAAAAATGTTTTGTCCAAGTTCATCCTATTTACAAACAGTGTTAGACATACCAAAGCTCTGATACCACTGATGGGTTTTATAGATTACAATAACTATGTGCTTGCGGAATTTCCCTTAACATTTAAGGGTACATGCAACCTAAGGGATCTATGTCTTTAACACTTTGAATGTAACATGTTATGAACAACAAAAATTAACTTGAACCGGTTGTTGTTGTGGCTAGATAGACATTACTATAGGAGGCTCATAAAAAGTTTTTGATCCATTTGGGGGCCACATAGACGTATAGGGATCTATGGTTGAGTTATTGGTGGCCTTGTATGAAGATGGAGATAACATGGTTTGTGGATCGGTGCTTGACTTGTCGGAAAGTCAAGGTTGAGCATCAGAGACCCCATAGAAAGATGCAATCGTTACCTATTCCTATATGGGAATGGGAGGAGATCACCATGGATTTTATCAAAAAATTGCCGAGGACGACACATAGGGTGGATTCTACTTGGGTCATCATGGATAGATTGACCAAGAGTGCTCACTTTATACCTATTGCTGAGAGCATTTCCGTCGAGAAATTGGTTGTTATCTATATCAGGGAGGTAGTGGTTTGACACGGGGTGCCAGTATCAGTGGTTTCAGATTAAGATTCTCGTTTTTAGAGGAAATTTCATGAGGAGTTGGGTACTCGCCTGCATTTCAGCACAACCTACCACCCCAAACTGATGGACAAAGTGAGCGGACTATTTAGACAGTTTTGAGGATATGCTCAGGGTGTGTGTGTTAGATTTCGATGGGTGTTGGGATACTTATCTACCTTTGGATGAGTTCTCCTACAATAATAGTTATCATGAAAGTATTGATCAACCACCTTTCGAGATGTTGTACAGAAGGAAGTCTAGGACACCGGGTGATAGGGAGTATTAAGGTAGTACTCAACACTACATAGTTGATACATAAGGTGCGAGATAGATTGTAGACTGTGCAAAGTCGCCTGAAGAGCTATGTTAACCGACTCTGTTCAGACCTTGAGTTGCAGGTCGGGGATTTGGTGCTACTGGAGGTGCCACCTTGGAAAGGTGTCATCCGATTCAGGAAGTTGGGCAAGTTGGGCCCTAGTTATATTGATCCTTTTAGGATTATTCCCGAGTGGATAAGGTGGCCTATCAACTGGATTTGCTTGACAAACTTAGCCAGATTCACAACACCTTTCATGTCTCTTAACTGCGGAATTTTTTGGATGACATTCAGATTGATGAACGCCTAAATTATATAGAAAGACCCATCATAATTTTTGACAGGAAGACGAAGACCTTACAAAACAAGGAGGTGAACCAAGTGAAGGTGTAATGTCAACATCAGAAAGGTTTTAAATGGACTTGGGAACCCGAAGTCAAGATGATGGAGCACTACCCCAAGTTGTTTGTGGCGGAGGACTTCGAGGATGAAGTATGATTCAAGTGTGGGATAGTTGTAACATTTGGATCTTCGAGGTACCAATTCCAAGTATTTTTGCATTTTAGTAGTGGGTCACGACGTGAGGTATGATGCATCACGTCATGAGATGGCCTGGATTTGTGGATGTGCATTTTTAGGTGTCACAACATGAACATGTGTTGGTCACGATGTGACAACCATCTGATGGCCAAAACCCTAATTTTTCGGGTATTTAAAGGAATGAGGAGGCTAGGGTTGCTCATCCTAATCCTCCCTCACTCTCTAACTTCAAGAAACCCTAATCATAACCTCATGATGATTCTTATCCATTTTTGGTGCATTTGATAGCTTGAAGAAGAAGAGAAGAAGGAGAAGAAGGTGTTTCATTGGTGAAGCCTATAAGGTAACATCATCATCATCATTTCATATGCTTTCTAGACCTGTGTAAATGTCAAAGACTCAAACTTTATTGCAATATGATGTTAGATCTAGGCTTTTGTCCCATTTTATTCATGTTTAAGCAAGTTGGAATGAATGGGATCTACAAGGTTAGCAACTATATGAATTCTAAGGGTCCCTTGAGCCTCATAAGATCTAGATCTAGAAGTTGGTGGAGTATTGGGGTCATGCATGAGAGTTTTAGTGTTATATTTCTATGTTTGACCTAGAATGGATTGAGGACATGCATGTCCATAAAGTAAACATTTTATGGACCTTTGGAGTTACCTTTAGCTTCTGGAAAAGTTAAGGTTAGGGACTTAATGGTTTAAGGACTTAAATCATTAAGAGGATGTTCATACTGAAGTCACGATGTGACACTAGAGGTGTCACGACGTGACCAAGCAATGGTCCCATGGTTAAGGCTTTTTGTATTGTCACGACGTGACCAAGGATGGCTAATGTCATGATTATGCTGAGTGGATTGTCCGTGACTGAGTTGGAGCGAGTTAAGTGGAATCGGACCGTGTGAGTCCTCATGACGTGACCAAGGGCTGGTCACAACGTGAGGTTCAAAGTTAAATTTGACCGTTGACTTTTTGGTTGAGTTGACTTTCTGTCAAATTCCTTTTTTTTGGAAGGAGAACTAAGGATTTACCTTGTATGGCTGTATAGATGGCGTATAGCATTTGTATCCTTGACAATGAGAACGGTAGCAGTTGATCATCGTCTGATATGTGATTCTCTTCATTGTTCTTATGGGTCGAAGGCACCAATGCCGACCCATTGAATTATGTAGGAAGCTAGTTGTCTATGTGATACTTTCATAGAAGACCTTGGGGGTAGCCCATGACATTTGTATGAAAGACCATGAGGGTAGCCCATCACAATTGCATGAAAGACCATGAGCGTAGCCCAAGGCACTTGGATGTTAGACCATGGGTGTAGCCCATGACATTTCAAGGAAAGACCATGAGGTAGCCCGTGACACTTGGTTGTAAGACCCTTAAGGTATTCCAGTGCATTCCAAGGAAAAGACCATGGGGGTAGCCTATGTCAATTCTATGTATAGTAGGTGGTATTTTGGGAAACTCACTAAGCTTTCTGCTTACGCTTTTATGGTTTAATATTTGAAGGTACTTCCAGCTCGAAAAGGAAGGGTCTAGCGTGATTGCACGTCATCCCCCCTCATGATTCCGCATTTATGGCTATTTTACTTTGATGATTTTGATACACCATATTATGGTTGTTTTGAGACATCTGATGTATGGATTTGATGATTTTTAAAATGAATAATTTTGTCACTATCTTTGGGATGTTACAAATTGCCCACCACGAGGATCAATAGTTACAAATTTCTAAGACTAATACCAAACATGTAGAAATGTATAAAATGAAAATACAAAAAGTAGAAGTGAGCAAACTAAACACGGAAACTGAAAACCGATGAAATCCGACAAAACCGAAACCATAACGAAAACCGAGGGTTTGAGTTTTTGAAAAACCGAAGATTTTGGTTTGGGTTCGGTATAGTAAGACCAATAGAAACCGAACCGATTCTCGACACCTACCCTTTCTTGAATTAAAACACAAACAACATGTAGGTCAGGTGGTTTATGCACTTGACGTTTGAACAAGAGGTCTGAGGATCGATTCTCGACACTTACCCTTCTTGAATTATTTTTCCGAAACCATTGTACGTATCCCACATCGCTGGAGGAATGCAAACCATCTCTCTTTTCTTCCTTATATAATGTTTTATGATTTGTAATATATCTCATCTTAATCCCACGTAAAGATGGAACTTCACATCCTCTTGATGCTTATGTCATGATATTTGAAGTCTAAGTTATCTGAAGGTGGTCAAAACCCTT